>NW_025920162.1:848401-995437 GCF_902686445.1 Sciurus carolinensis | reverse complement strand
GCATTGAAATTAGTGCAGCCACTCTGGAAAACAGTTTCAGATTTTGTAGAAAACTTGGAATGTAATCACCATTTGACCTAGGTGTCCCACTCCTTGGCCTATACCCAAAGGACTTAAAATCAGCATACTACAGAGATACAGCTACAACAATATTCATAGCCACTCAATTCACAATAGCCAGATTGTGGAACCAAACTAGATGCCCTTCAATTGATGAATGGATAAAAACTGTGATATATATATATATATATATATATATATATATATATAGATAGATAGATAGATAAGAGAGAGAAAGATAATGGAATATTCTCAGCCATAAAGAAGAATGAAATTATGGCATTTGCAGGCACATGAATGTAATTGGAGAATATCATGCTAAGTGAGATAAGCCAATCTCAAGGAACCAAAGGATGAATGATCTCACTGATAAGCAGATGATGACACATTATTGTGGGTGGGAGGAGGGAAAGAATGGAGTTAGGGGGAACTGTGTAGAGGAAAAAGAGGGTTGTGAGGGATGGTGGTAAGGAAAAAAATAACAGAATGAATCAAAAACTATTACCCTAGGTAAATGTATGATTACACAAATGGTATGCCTCTACTTCATGTACAGAGAAACAAGATGTATCCCATTTGTTTACAATAAAGATAAATTTTAAAAAATCATGCACAATTCAAGGATGATACACATGTCAGTGACCACAGAAGCTATAACAGAAATAGAGATAAAGCAGGCCACTGACATTATGTAAATTTTAGATGATATTCAGATTATAGCATACACATTCATCACTGCTGCTGAAGAGGTGATAAAGACTTTCCATCTTCTCAGGTAATAGAGGTTCTGGCTATTCAGGCTACCCACATTATACAATTTAAACAACTTATGCATATGATAATAGTTGCACAGTAGATTGAGGCTACTAAATTATATTAGGTTACTAAGTTCATAAAGGTTACACATGCCACAAAACCTTCACAAAATATTGAACCTACTCAGGCTAGAGAGGCTTCAGGTATTATAAGGTCTAGAAAGGTCATATACACTATAAGTTTTACTTAGATTTTTCAGAGCAAAGAGAAACATATTTCATAGATACTGCACAAGCCACAGAGGCTACACATGTCATTGAAATACATAGATAATAGAGTGAAAGTTATAGACACTACCAAAGACCGTAGAGGCCGTGTACATTGTATATGTTAGGAGATTAAAAAAGGAACAAAAACATACCTTTGACAAAGCAGTCTTCTTACCAAATTGTGCTTGGAAAAATATGATTATATGTATTTGAATGATAAAATAACCTTATCTATTGTTTGGAACAGAAAGTCAATTAAAAAATGGAATAAAAATTTTGAAATTAGACCAGAAACTCTGAAACTCTTAGAAGAAAATTTGGGATCAACATTCTGACCTATAGGTAGTAATAATTTTCTCAGTAGGACACTTAAAGCTGAAGAATTAATTCCCAGTATTAATAAAAGAAATGGCATTGATTTTAATACCTCTGCAAAGGAGAAGAAAAAAATTATAATGTGGAGAACCAACTGAATGAGTTAAAATCATTCCTAGTCACTTTTCTTAATGATTAATATTCAGAAAATAAGAATAACTTAAATTACTTAACATTAAAAACCCTCAAATCACCCAATTAATAATTGACCAAATGACCTGTACAGTCACATCTCAAGATTAAAAATGTAGCTGAGAAATACATTTAAATTGCTCAACTCATTACTAATAGGGAATGCCATGCAAAATTACACTGAAATTTCATCTCATTATAGTCGAAGGGAACATTATCCAGAATGAAAACAAAATAAATGCTGGAGAAGATGTGGAAAAGAAAAACACCTTTTCATAATGTTATGGGATGGCAAATTAATAAACCCTATGGACATTATTTGGTGATTTCTAAGACTAATAATATAACTGCCATACAAATGAACTGTACCACTCCTCAGTGCATGTTGTAAGAAATTATTCATCATCATATAGAATAACTGTGTACCCCCAAATTTATGAGAGCACAGTTTCACAGTAACCCCAACTACAGAACCGCCAAGGTATATATCAGTGGATGAATGGAAACTAAAACTGATAAATATGCAATAATATTTTATTTGTTTATATGTCATTATAGGTAAATAGATAGAATTGAGAACAGAACAATTATTTATGTACAATAGGTCCCACCCAGAAGTTAATTTATGTTACTAAAGCTATAGCAGCTACTAAAATCACTTACACTGCTCAAACCATAAGGGCTAAACAGGATATAGACTATGCTGGATAAGAGTCTCTGGCACATTTATAGGGCAGGCAAATCATGCAAGCTATATAGACTAAATTTGCCACTGGGGACATAGAGTTTAGAAAGACATTGAAGAAATGAAGGACATAGACACTATGCAGGTCTATGAGGTTATGCAGGTCATAGGGGTTACACAGGTCACAAAGATTACACACTTCTAGAAGCTAATCAGGACATAAAAGTTACAAAATGCTTAGAGATATGTAACATCATAGAGACTACTTAGGCCATAGATGTTATGCTGGCCATACAGGATTCACAGATTTTAGAGGCTATGCCAAACAATGAAGTTACATAGATAACAGAGTAAACAAGTTTACAGCGGTCTACTGAGGTCATGAAAGACATACAATTTACTAGGCTACTGAGGTCATAGAAGCTATGTACAACTTTTATGCATGGAATTCAGGTTATAAGGCCATGAAGATCAAAAAGGCTACTCAAACTATTGAGGTTATGCAGGTCAGGGGCTGTTAAGGTAATTTAGATTACTAATGAAATAAAGGGTATTCAACTTCCAGTACATGCTCAAGACATTAGAATATACTTCCATAGAGGTTACTCATTTTTTAGAAGCTCTTATATCATGTAAGCTATAAATTCATAGAATCTAGGCTGATCATAGAGTCTACTTAAATCATAGAAGGTATACAGGACACAGAGGATACTCTGACTAGATAAGATATACAGATATACAGGATATGTATGTCAGAGTATGACCAGCATACATGATAAGGCCAAAGAGATTGTGCCGTTTATAGTGACTACTCAAGACATAAGTCTTCAAAGTTCAAATGCTAAATCTTTAGGATACTCATGTCATAAAAGGTATGCAGATCACAGAGCTAAAAGACCATAGATGCTATGCAGGTCATTGGTGATATTCATGCTGGAGCCTACATAAGTTATACAGTTCACTCTTGAAATAAAGACTACTAATGCCATCATGGCTATGCATGTCATAGAAGCTAACAAGGTCATTTAGGATACTCAGAACAAAAGGATAGCACAGAAAATACCCAAAATATACTGCAATAGAGACTTTTCAGGTAATAGACACTACAAGGTCATAAATGCTCCTTGGGTCTTAAAGCCAAGGAGAATCATAGTATCTATTCTGTCCTAGTGTCTGTGTAGAACATAGTGGATATTTTAGTGATGAGATAACAGAAATAATAGAGCCTCTACTAAGGTCATACAAAGTAAGCAGGAAATATAATTCATTCAGGACCTAGAAAATAGGGAAACATAGGGGCTATTCAGTACCAAGAGACTTTACAGTTCATTGAGTCTATTTAGACCAGAAAGACTTCTCAAGTCATATGTCTATCTAGGTCATAAAGGCTCTATAGATCCCAGAGGCTATAAAAGGTGTAGGAATTACATAGGTCAGAGAGGCAGCTTAGGTCTTAGAAGGCATTCAGTTATTAGTGGTATTTCAAGTCATAGAAGTTATGCAGGCCTACAGTGTATACACATTATGTTTGCTCATAGAAGTAGATACTACTGAAACCTCATAGGTACAAAGGCAATCTTCACCAACTGGGATCTTAGAATCTAATGAGTTCATTTACATTTTCTATGATAATAGCCTGAGGCTATGCAGGACATACAGACTGTAAATACCACAGAGGCTACATAGGTCATACAGGCTATAAAGTCATAGAGCCTAAACTGAGTTTAGCAGGTATTAAGATAATTTAGTTACTCTATTTTATTATACATTCTATTTAGTTATACATGACAGCAAGAATGCAGTTTGATTTATTTTACACAAATGAAGTACTTTTCATTTCTCTGCTGGTATGTGATGTATCTACTCTTGCTGTAAAGGACACATAGGTTACTTAGGCTACTCAGACCTTAAAGACTATGAAAGTCAAAGATAATTCTGGACATAGACAGTTGAATGTAAGAGAAACAGATGTACTGAGATATAGAGACTTTACAATCATAGAGGCTTTGCAAGACAAAATTTTACTCAGAACATACAGCCTACTGAGGCATTAAAGTCTAAAATGTGTCATAGAATCACCAGCAGTCATAGAATCTACACAGCTTATAGAGGCTTTTGATATTACAGAATGTGTGCAGTATAGAGTGACTAGTCAAGTCTTAGAAGCTATGTAGGTCTTAGAGGTTACTCAGACTATAGAAGTTATGGAGGTAATAGAGATGACAAATAGAGTGACTCAGGCTATTAATACAAGGTCATAGTGGATACTATGGATATTAAATCTATTGTTATCATTTAGATTTCTCAGGCCATAAAGACTATATAATTCTTATAGTCTATGTAGGCCATTGAGCCTGTACATATTATAGAGGTTACACTGTTCAAAGAGACTGCTTAATTTATTGAGGTGACTCTGATCAATGAAATGCTGGCATTATGGGGTCTCAAGCCATACACGTTACCCAAGCTATTTGGAATACTGAGGCCACGGAGATTTTGTCGGTCATAAAGGCTACACCAGTCATAGAGGATAAGGCCATTGAGGCTACATAGGTCAAGTCAGGTCTTAGAGAGTATGGATGTAATATGGGATAATAAGTTCATTTAGGCCATGCAGGCCAATGATGGCATACATATCAATTGTTCAGGATCAAAATCATGAATATTGAAGATTATAGATTCTTTGTTCATCATACAAGTTGAAGGGAATACGTAGGCTACATAGGTCTCAGAGGCTACTGAGGTCATAGAAGTTATAAAAGTCATTTAGATTACTAGCATCATAGAGGAGACACAGGTTGCTTAGACTACTCAGGTCATACAGATTAAATAGTATATAGAGAGTACTAAGATAATATAGTTTAGATTAATCAGTCTCTAAAGTCTACATAGGTCACAGTGAGTACCCATGCCATAGTGGCTGCAGAGACAGTAAGACTGTGCAGGAAATAGAGGTTACTCAGTTCCTTAAGGATACTGATGACATAATGGCTATACAGATATTAGAGGTTTCACAGGACGTATAAGTTTTATACATTACAGAGACTATGTAGGTCTTTACAGATATACAGGTCTTAGATGTTCAGATGCCATAGAAGTTCCTAAGACTCTAGGTTACTTGTGCCAAACAGACTCTTGATGTCCTGAGATAATGAAGGTCTTGTTGACTATTCAGGCCATAGAAGCTAAAAAAGTTATAGAGACCACATAAACACAGAGACTAAGCAGATCCTAAAGAATATGCAGTATATAGAGATTCATAAAAGCTACTAAGTAACTTTATTCTACCCAGGTAATAAATGATATACAGATCATAGAGATTAATAAGTAAATGGAGGCTATGTAAGTCATAGGGCTTCTTAGTTCACTTAGGATACTCAGCAATAAAATCTATACAGTTCATAGATGTTCTTGCACATAGGGGACACGAAGGTATGGGGCTTAGTATTCATATTGACTACTCAGGCCATGGAGGCTACTTGGGTAAGTTAGACAAGTCAAGCAAAACAACCTACAGAAAAATCCAAACTTATACATAAAATAGGGATTTTCAGGATAGACACTACATAAGTCATAGGTGCCACCCTAGCCATAAAGGCTATGCAGGTCACAGAGTCTTCACATATCATAGAAGCTAGACAAGTCATAGAGGACACTCAAAATAAAGAGGTTATGCAGGTCATAAGGGCTTAACAGATCATAGAGACTCTGAAGGTTAGGATTACTGGCTAAGCAGACCATCCAGAGTAAACATGTCATAGAGGATACCTGCCTATTGAAGTTACACAAATCACAATAGCTGCTAAGGTCAAAGAACCTTCATAGGTCATTTAATATACTAAGGATATAAAGATAATCCAGATCACAGTGATTGTGCAGGCATAGAAGTCATTCAGGACATAGAGGTTTTGAATATTATACAGGCCAATCCATCATATAAGATTCACAAGTGTAATCCATCATATAAGCTTCATAGTGCTTATACAAGCTACTCATTATATGAAGAGTACAACAGGGAAGAGAGGCTACATATTCATAGATGCTTCACAGAGCATGAGCCTAAGCAAATATAGGCTACATAGTTTATAGAAGCTACTCATTATGTAGAAAGACTGCATAGGTCATAGAAGGCATGCATATTTTACAGGCTAATAAGGTCATGAAATTTATGAAAGTCATAGAGTCTGGGAAGGACTTTAAGGCTACATAAGACAAAGCTCATGCAGGTAGTAGAAGTTACATTTACAGAGACTACAAAGATTTTAGTGGTAACTGAATACACAGAAGCTATGCAGAATATATCAAGTGCTCATTCCAGAATAGTTGTGTACATCATAGAGTCAGATCATAGAGGAAACACTGACAATAAATGCTTCAAGAGGTTTCAAGAGGTTCTGCAACTCATTGAGGATGTGGAGATTGTAGAGACCATGAAAGAAATGGAGAATTCTCAGGGCATAATTATTTCTTAGTCATAAAGGCTAAGCAGATTATAGGAAATCATAATACTTTTGTTGCTACACAGATAATAAAGATATGCATGTCACAGAGGCTACATTAAAGCTCTGCAGGTCATAAAATCTACTTAGTTAAATGAGGCTATAGAGGATTTTCAGGAGTTGATTATTGATGTTGAAAAAATAGTATTTACTCACTCAAATTCTCAAAGAGAATTTCTGAGTTTTTAGGGACTGTTCCTGAGTAAAGGAGACTTTCCTCCATGTGTCAGGAAGATAGAGTGAGGCATGCAGAGCACATACTTTGAGGATGGTTTCTTGTGGCCTCTGAGAAAGAGAGGTTCTCTGAGGATTGATGCTAGTTGCCTATGAGAAATGAAGGGATGAATAGGTTTCTTATCAGGTTACAAGTGAGATCAAGGGTAAGATTAGTTGAAAAATTAGGTGACAGGTAAGAGTTAGGAGGTTAGGGATAAGGTTTGGATCATGTTCTGTATGTTCTGAATATTGGGACAGCATTTTAGTGAGTTGAAAGTGCAATCTGAGCTGTGGAATGAGGGTTAACTTAGGTGATAAGAAAGGACTTTGGTTATCCATATGGTTATTTAACGTTGGGGTTTGGGCCAGAGTCAGTTTGTATAATATATTCCTAAGTCCTTTGTAGTGAGTTCAAAGGACTGAGTGAGATGTTAGGGATGACTTCAGAGAATTGAAGTGAGTGCTCACTGAGCTCTCTAAAGACATCTGCCTGAGTTTTGGAGAAACCATTCATGATTATATTTGTCTAATTGTGCACTTTGAAGTGTTAGAAGGGCCAACAGAGAAGTGTTGGCTTTCCAAAGCTTTAACTTAGTAGTCTCTGATCTTTAAAGGTATGATTAAGATATTTGATGCTTTAATACATTAGGGTATGTGTTGAGATTACAGTTCAGGTTTGGTGTATATTTGTTTAAGGTTAGTGTTAGTGTGTTCAAATAAGTATTATGCTTATGAGCATGGGCAGTATTTGCCATTTATTGGGAAGTCATCTGTGGTAAATTGAATATATTCTTAATTGTCTTGAAATGGATAGAAAAGAATTAGAATGAATACTCACTGAACTTTACTGGGAAGTCTTCCTGAGTGTATAAGGACTTCTCTTGAGCTTAGCAGTATGGGCTCTCTTCAGTCTGTCAACAGCATCCTC
This sequence comes from Sciurus carolinensis, assembly GCF_902686445.1. NCBI lineage: Eukaryota > Metazoa > Chordata > Mammalia > Rodentia > Sciuridae > Sciurus > Sciurus carolinensis. Next base: position 987,517 of record NW_025920162.1, on the reverse strand, counting down.
AGGTGTTTTTGGAATGCCCTCAGAGATACTTCTGTGTGCTATGTGGAGGGATCTATGAAGTTTGTAGCAGGTCTCTATGATATTTGTCAGATTCCATGATGTGTACATGAAGACACTAAAAGGTCCTATTCAGTGTCTGCAGAGGGCTATGTAGAAAATGCTTTTAGAGGTGTCAAAGGGATGAGTGAATTGTTTTCAGAGATTTTTTTAAGGTATGAATTAAGAGCTCTGTTTTATGAGTAGGGAAGAACATGTGATGCAAAAGTGAAGGACTTGAGATTAGAGTTGCTTCTATAATTAAGGTTTAACATAGGGAAAGGACAATGGTAAATTTCAGGGACAAGGAGGGCATTGTGTAGCTAATAGTGAGAACTTATTATCGTGGTTATGGTAAGTGATAGGTTCATTATCAGTTGCAGATCCTGTTTTTTGGGAAATGCTTGTGTTTTGAGTACAAAGGGCTTTTATTTTGAACCTAAAGTCTCTCTGATGGGTTAGGTTGGGCTTGCCAATCAGTATAGTTAGTAGGGAGAGGTTGCAGAAGTTTAATATATCTACTCACTGAGGTATAGACAGATACTTCTATGAGGTGTTTCAGTACTGCCCTTGACATTAGTATGGAGGTATTACTTTGATACATATAGTGAGTACTCTGAGGTTTTAAGAGACACCTCTTCTGGGTTTAGGAAAATGTTGTGAGGTTTGTATTGAGGCTTCTTGATTGCAATGGATGTACTCACTCAAGTGAGTTAGGAGTGAAATTTGAGATATACAGGGAAGGCACTGTGCTGCAAAAAAAGACTCATTGTAATGTGTATTGAGGACATTCTGAGGTGAGTAAAAATGCCCTTAGAGGTGTTTAGCAGGACCTTGCAAGGCAGTATGCTGGGTATTATCTGAAGTCTGTACAAATATCCATCAGAGTGGTGTAGACATTGATATTGATAAGAGTAGTGACAGCTTACCTCTATGTGTCAGTGGGGTCTGTGAGGTGTGAAGGAAGAGCTCTCTAAGGTTTGTATTGAGATGCTTCTGGCTGATGTTGGGGTGGCATGAAGTTGTGTTTAGAAAATATCAATGATGTATTTCAGAAGATACTATGACATATATTTGAGGACCACAAAAGGGCAGTTGTGAGGACTCATTGGTTTCATAAAGTGAGTGCTTTGTAAATTGTTAAAAATGAATGAAGCTTTCTGTGAAGTCCTTCAGGGATGAGTATTGATAGCCCTATGAGATGAGTATGGAAGACAAACTCATGTTGAAGTGAGGGACCCATGAGTTTAGGGTTAGAATTAAGATTGGGAGCTAGGTTTTTTACCTCAGTAGAAGAGTGCTTACCTAGAACTTGTGAGGCCTTGGGTTCCATCCTCAGGACCATATAAAAGAGAACAAAGAAAATAAATGCATTATGTCCATTTACAACTACATTTTTTTTTTTGCCAAAGATTAGGCTTAGGGTTTATCATCAGTTTTTATGACATGATCAGTGTCAGGATCATGGAGGGCTTTCTGTGATATGAATGGAGGAATTAGAACTAGAGTTATTGATGCAGTGAGGGTTAGACTTATTAGTGTTGCTGCTAAGATTTAGGTTTTGGTCAGATTGAGGGTAATGATAATTTTTAGGGATAGGAAAGTACTGCATTAGGTGTAGTGAGTACTTAGGATTATGATAAGGGACATTGTCATTATCATGGACTGTTCTTGAGTACAGGGAAAGCCTCTGTGATAAGTACAAGAGATTTATTCTATGGATTTATATGGTCCTCTGAGATGAGTAGAAATGCTCCTGAAGGTTTCAGGATGGACTAGCAAAGCAGTGCAGTTAGTAGACAGAGGTTGAAAATGTGTAATGTGTTTACTTACTGAGGTATGTAAGAGTATTTCACTGAGATATTTAGGAATACCACTTGAGGTAAGTAGAGAGGTTTTTCTTTGATGTACATGGTATTGGGGGTGTTTCAGAGAAACTTAGAGGGGGAGAAGGAGATCATAGTGAGATCTGTAATATGGATCTTCATCTCAAGTGGAAATGTGTCGTGTCCCTTGCCCGCAAGAAAGCACGACACAGGAATCTTCCTTCAGCAGTTTAATCAGGACCTTAATATTATAAAACCATGGTTTTCCTTCTTCTTCCTCTTGAGCCGAATTCATACACTTTTATACTCTTGCAATAGCCAATCTACTTTTGCCACTTGGCCTATGTTCATAGGTGCTCCCACTTGCAACAGTTGGCTTAACCAAATATGGGCTTGTTTACCTAGAAAGCACTTCAGGAAACCAGCGCCATCTTATCATGGTGGTGAGGCGGCTCGCCACAGCTCCCCCTTCTTTATTTTATGAACACAGGTGAAGGTAGAGGCCCTATCCTACTGTGCAAAAGTGGCAAATAGTGAACGTCAGTCCCAGAGTGGCGCCTTCTCCGGGCCTGATATCACCTAAGCCAATGCCTTTTTTCGTAGGGTGGGATGTGGACATCAAACCCACATGCAATAGGGCATGCCTTCCTTGAGGTTCAAAAATAAAACTCTCAAGTGCAGTGCTTTGCCTTGCATCCTGTGTCCATGAAGATGTAGCGGTATGGAAAACCATACTAGGGGGAGCTTATCCAGCTTACGCAACTGCAAAGGCCTGAGGTAGGAAAACACATTACTCTTCTTGCCAACGCTGCACAATACAGGGGCACCATAATGAACACAAGGCATACAGTAACAGTTCTCTCCTCTAACATTATTGTTATAGCTCAAGATTAAGGTGGAAGTTACAAGGTAATTGAAGCTTTAATTAGTACAAGAAATCCCTAGGATGTAAATTCACAGTCCTCAAAGAAAAGTACATAATAATTACAGCAGTACTCTGCAGACACCTAGCGTAAATGATAATTCTAACTCTAACAGAGATATATTAAAAATGTCACTTATTCCCGTGCCAGATTAGCCAACCACACAGAAGGTGACACCTCTTGTTCAATGGCTAAAACAGCTTGAATTAACACCACCTTTTCACGTGCTTGAAGCACTCTTAGCTTGCAAATAAACCAAAGGCAAAGGCAAATGCCTGCAAAACAAATACATCCAAAGATCCCCACACCAACCCATTCTTTAAAATAACTAAAGGCAGAGGTGAGCCAGTTAGAGAACTGACTCAAAGTAACAGGCTCAACACGAGTGTCATTTAAAATCGCAATCTGCAATAATTGTTGATTCATCATCTTCTCAGCTTCTAGGGACCAGTTGCCTGCAAGAAAGGCGGAAATCAAGTGGCTTTGATTTTTTGCTTCTTCATATCTTACTGGAGTTATACACATGTGTTTATGATTCCCGATGCATCCAACTTGTGCAATGTTGAAAAGTTCATCCAACTGTACTTGTAGTAAATCTATCCTTTGATTCGCCGCCAAGATCCCTGATAGGATATGTCTGTTAACGCGGTCCTGGGATTCCAGTACCTGTGCAGTTTGCTGTATGACTTGATTAATGGTTTGTGCTGTTTGAACTTGATTGGTCATGGCTAGAGCAGCGGTAGTGGCTGTAGCAGCAGAGACAGCAATAGCAGTTATTATGGCTGCGGTAATGCCAAAGTCTCTCTTTTCTCTGAAGAGGTTCACCAACGGAAAATTATCTGGATTGACCTCCACTGGGACAGGTACAAAGGTGGGTACCTTTACAATCACAGCAACAGATTCACTACCGTTCCAACACTCTGAAAGCAGGCAGGTAATATTGTCATTAGAACAATTTAAAATCACTTTTGAACTGTTTGATAATAGAAATAGAAAAGGGGGGGCAGGCGGCGAACAATGTCTGTCAGCCGCAGAATTATCATGTGCATCCAAAGTTAAAAAATTAATGGTAAAAAGAGCCAAAGACAAACGCTCTTTAGGAGTACGGCTTGCTCCTATTCCCCCTTTTTGTCTTTGTAAAAGTTCTTTAATCGTTTTATGAGCTCTCTCCACGATTTCCTGACCTTGGGGGTTGTAAGGTAAGCCATGAGTCAGTTGCACTCCCATAGTGGAGCAGAAAGAGGTGAATTGTTGACCAGTGTACGCCGGCCCATTATCTGTCTTCAAGGAGCATGGAAGGCCCCAGGCATCCCAAGCCTCTAGGCAACGGGAGATGACATGATGGCCTTTTTCTCATGCTAAAGCAGAGGCATGCATAACTCCAGAAAAAGTATCTACTGAGACATGAGCATATTTTAGGAAACCAAACTCTGCAATATGAGTTACATCCATTTGCCAAATCATAAGAGGTCGCAAGCCTCGGGGGTTAACACCAAGAGAAGGGAGATGGTGAAATGGAACACAATGGGAACAATCTAAGACAATCTGTCTCGCTTCTGCTCGAGGAATAGAGAAGCGCTTACGAAGTGTTTGGGAGTTAACATGAAACTTATTATGAAAGTCTCGAGCACTGTCAAGAGAAGAAAGAAAACAAATTGTGCGGGTAGCGGCATCTGCCCTTGCGTTTCCTTCAACAATCGGTCCAGGGAGAGACGTATGAGCTCTTATATGTACAGGATAAAAGGGTGCAGAACGGCCCAAAATCAAATTTTGTAACTGAGTAAATAAGATGAAACCTTGTTGTTAGGATTGATGGCACCTACAGTTTACAACACCTTAAGTGCTCCTTAGAGAAGTTCTTTTATTCCCTGGGTTCAGGCTGACTGAGGGCAAAAGATCCAAATACTGGTGTATCTTGCCTTCTGTACTCCAATCTCTAAGTTTGATCTTAATCATCCAGCAAGCCAGTCTCACCAGTCATAAAGTAAGAGTACTGGGCTTTAACTTTAATGTTCATAACTTTACAGTTATTTACCCTTTTATCTAACTGGAGTCTGCATTAGTTCTGGAAGTTACCACTATTTGTTCTGGTATCTGTTACCACCATTTGTTAGGTGATGGCTTATTATCACAAGTTACCTAGGTTGCGTGTTCTTGAAGCAGCTACTTCTGCAAAACATTAATAGGTAACAGTTTTACAAAATGAAATAAGTAAGAGTAAAAATATATTTTGCTTGTATAATAGCTATTTTGAATTTTGACTGAGAACCACATTATATTCCCTATTTGAGATTATAGTAATTTTACAACAAAAAAACCAATCTTTTGATTATAACTTTAAATAAGCTGAAGTCTGACTTATTTTGGAGTCACTTTAACATGCAGTAAGGTGGGAGGCAGAGCCTTATCTCAGGTAAGGCGTGGCTCCTTACAAATCTTAAGTGTTCTAATCCTACAACTAATTTTGCCCCTTTTGCCATGACCAGCATGACCAAAGTTTCAAGTTCAGTGAGGGTCAAAGGAGTATTAGAAAATAAAGGTTTATAAACACAGATTTTGAAGATTAAGCTGAGATCAGATGGAGCTCTGTTGTCTGATGGAAATGTAGATCTAAAGAGTTATGTTAGCAACATTTATACATGTTTTATTATTAAGTTAAAGACTATGTAAGCATTATTCTTTGTTTTCAGGAGAGTTACAGAGACTAGACCATCTACATAACCTTTTCTCACAACTGCAAAGTGCAATGTTAGGAACTCTGTGTAGCTCTCAAAGAAGTCCACTGTCCAAAGTTACTGTAAGGTGGGCAGGAACTAGAGAAGGGAACTGATGAAACACTGGTTATCTAGCAAAACAATTTCTTTCTGCCCAAGAGCTGTGTGCTTGATATCAATGTAAGAACTGATAGGACTCTTGTACAGAGCCTCCCCAGGGAGGTTACTGCCACAGCAGTTAGGCATCTTGTGCTCCTACACAGGAACACTTCCAGGCACCAGGCATGCTACAGTCATGAAGTTAGGGACCCCAATCTCAGTCATTGTTGTCCCATTTTTGCTATAATGCATTATACTCTTTCTTAAATGTCATTTTAAGAAGTTTATATATATTGATTTTTGAGTTCATATAAACATCAGTTAACACAGTCTAACATTATATCCAAAACAGGAATCAATCAAAGAAAGGCTGAGAGAGCTTTTAACTTTTCTTTTGTGTAGCAAAATGCTTTTACCTTCTACAATATGAACCTTTAAACAAATCAGGCTGTCACTAACTCTTAGATATATATTTACATTTAAATTTTTATCTCAGTGAAATAAGTAACCAATGTTACATATACCTTACTGATAAGATGTCTCATAATAGAACATTAAATGATAGAAATAAATCCCCAATTAAAATTTACTCTTTATAACTTTAAGATTACCATTACAGACAAGTTTAATCTGGAGAATAGCACAGCTTGATAAATTCCCTGCTTTAAAAACTTGTATACCTGAAAAATATGAACACATTTAATATACAACTAGTGACCATTTCACAAGTACCTCGACTTATTTTTTATGAAAAATGTAGACTCTGTAACATAGTACAATACTCTAACAGTTGTTTAACCATAATTGTATAAACCCCAATTTTTAAGACTAATTGTTCTAAAGAATAAAACTTAATAGACACAAAGTTAAGAGCAAATTAGTGTTTCTAAGAAATCCTTGTTATTTTACCATGTCATTTTACCATGTAGATTAAACTTTGGTGTATATCAGAACATTAGTATTTCACCTTAGGAAAAACCTTTAATAGCTTTAGCTGTCTCACATATGCACAACCAACTCAGTTTCACACAAACATGTTGAAACTTGCCCTTTACTTACATAGACTTTCTTAGCACTTACTTAGACCCTCATGTATTTCATCACACAAGCACTTTCTTACCCAGAAACATTTCCTTTTCCCTTTTACTAAATATATTTCCATACCCAGACCCTTTTATTTTCTCTTTCCTATCTGATGACCCCTTTTTGTTCACATTCTGAAACAACTCTTATGAAATTTCTGAATTTAGATAAATTGTTCTATTTTAATAAGATTAAATATTTTGTTGTTTATAGTACTCTAATTGAAACACAGTTGAAACCTTTAGAACCCTTTGTATATAGAATTGTACTTGTTAAGACATAACTCTTAGTAACCTTGTTTCTAGTTTAGTGATGACACAAAGCAAGTTTAAACCCTTTTTATTTACCAACCTATGAAAGCACCAATAATGTTTAAGTATGATACTCCATGGAATTTAAGGAGTTAAGAGTACTTGATGTTATTTAACAATGAGCATTTTAATTTTGTAAATTAATCAGATGTCTCTACAAACACATTTAAGTAATCCCATATATGTTAACTCTAATTTACTTATTCTGTAAAAACCAAGAAAGCAGGCAGGTGTCCTGAACAGTATTTGCTGTCTCTTTCCTGTTGAAGAAAAGTCCTAGAAACAATTGATATTAGACATTGTTTAACATCAACATTCCATTAGTTTGACCACCTAGAGACTTGCAAGTTATTTTTAAAGACATTTCACTTTTATTAGTTTACTCAATTAAATTGAACCTTTTTTAAATCACGTGAATAAAAGTATTTGGATCCATTTTTAAATTTTAATTTTAGGAGCACTCAGTTTTGATGCAGACAAGACATGACACCAGACAGCACGACATACAAATAACACAAAATCAAAGGCCTTGTAACTTTATAGGTGAATCTCCATTGCAATGTAACAGATGTTCAAAAACTTTAGTTGAATAAAAAATAGAACTGATCAAAAAGAAAAAAAAATCATTAACCTAGGTATGCAAGATCAAAATTATGAGCTCAAAAATACAGCATTAAAGAAAAACAAAACAAAACAAGAATCCTGGAAAATGAGTTAATTCTGTGTAGCAGTCCAGAAGTTTAAAACAGACACCCTTTTGTTTTCTTTTTCTTATCTTCAGGTTACCCCCCTTTCCCGCTAGACTGTTGCAGTTTACATTCCAATGCAGGCTTCAGCAAGGCCAGGCAGGGGGGAGGGAGGATCACCCAGGACTTTTTTTAACCCTTTTTCTTCCTGGTTGAGAAATCAGGTTAGGTTTGAATGCAGAAAATCACAAAACATTATTTCTTACTACTTTTGAGGAATGGAGCTGCTGAGATCTCTGCCTAGGGGGAGGACTGCTTCAAGGACATGGGTGTTCCCTCCCTAGGTGGCCATGGAGCTGCGTGGAAGGGATCAGGAGGGGGGCCTTTTTCTGTCTCTTGTGATAGTTTTTCTTGATTTAATAAGCCCTTATCTAAAAACCAAGGGGCTTTGTCTTCTACAGCTTTTAAAAACTTCCTAGCTGAGGAAACCTTTAAAGGTGCTCCATTAGCCTTTAATAAAGCCTTTAATAGTCCTTCCATGCGAAGGAAGGCAGCGGCTAAGCCTGCATTTGTTAATGGGCCACCTATTTCTCTACAAGCTTTCATCCATGCCTCTATGTCTTTGCTTTTAAATGGATTAATAGCATTTCTGCATTCTCTTGTACATTGTTCATATACTAATTGTTTAATTAAAGGCATAGCTACATCAGCATCCCCAAAGATCTTCCCTGCTACATCTACCATTCTAGCCACGAAATCTGAAAAAGCTTCTGTGGGGCCTTGGACAAATTTTGTTAAGTTACCTCGCACCTCTCCTTTATTAGGAAGTGCTTTCCAGGCAGCAATGCAGATCTTATTAATTTGTTCATAAACCTCTAATGGAAAGCCTGTTTGCTGATTGGCAAATCTACCCTGCCCCAGAAGCATATCCACATCCCAGGCAGGTTTGCCCATAGCTTGGTTGTGTGCAGCCTGTTCATTGGCCCCCTCTAACACGAAGGCTCTCCAGTCTAAATATTTACCCGGGGAAACACAAGCTTTCACTAAACTGGCCCACTCCGAGGGGGTCATGCAGAATCTAATGAGCCCCTCTATTTGGGCGATAGTAAAAGCAGCATCCACACCATAAGTGCGGACAGATTCTGCTATATTCTTTATCATTTTAAATTCTATGGGTTCTTGATACTTTCCCCCATTATTGTCATGGAATACAGGACAGGCAAACCCCAACTCTACATGGGCAGCCCTCCAAGCTGCAGAGTTAAAAGTTCTACCCGTGCTCAGAACCCCTCCCACATACGGGGGAGGATCATAGGCCAGAGCTGGCTTCTGTTCTTCCTCATAGTCCTTTTGTCTAAAATCTTTTTTCCTCTTAGTTCCCCCTTCTTTTATCTTTACCTTCCGTAAGTGCTGCATTAGCTCTTTCACTTTCTCATCACCGTCTGATTCTGACTCCCCTGTATCTTCTGGTGTTCTAAGGGCTTTTAAATCTGGGTACAGTCTCCTCTTTGGAATAGTTCCATAAACCTGCTCTCCTGCACTATGTTTCACTCCTTTCTCCAATTGTCCCTGCTCCTGAAGGAAATCCAAATCTTTCCCCAACTTATCCCAGCTGGCAGGAGTCAAGCTTCCGGAGACAGCATACCATGGGGCTGCCTTATCAATTCTTACAAGGAATGTTTCTAAAGTACTGCGTTTAACCTTGAGCTCTTTAGAGCGCAACAAAAAATCTAAAGGCTGTACTAATGAACTAGATGGAGAATTGCCCATAATGAAAGCAGCATTTAGAGAAAGCAGAATGAAAGCGAAAACAAAATATTTTTCTTTGTTGATCGACGTCGATTAAATCTTTGTTGATCGACTATGCAAAGTCGATTAAATCCTAGTCCACAGACTAACCTTTGCTGATCGACTATACAAAGTCGATTAAATCCTAGTCCACAGACTCCATTTACCTGTGGTACTTACCGGTGCACCCCCTGACCACTGAAAGTTCTGATTCCCGGGTTTCGGCACCACTTGTCGTGTCCCTTGCCCGCAAGAAAGCACGACACAGGAATCTTCCTTCAGCAGTTTAATCAGGACCTTAATATTATAAAACCATGGTTTTCCTTCTTCTTCCTCTTGAGCCGAATTCATACACTTTTATACTCTTGCAATAGCCAATCTACTTTTGCCACTTGGCCTATGTTCATAGGTGCTCCCACTTGCAACAGTTGGCTTAACCAAATATGGGCTTGTTTACCTAGAAAGCACTTCAGGAAACCAGCACCATCTTATCATGGTGGTGAGGCGGCTCGCCACAGAAATGCTCAATTATGGAATGTAGGAGGGAAATTTGAGGTGAATAAGGAAGGTGTGTTTGGTGAGAAGAAGAATTCTATCAGTTGTATTTCAAGGGTGTTCTAGGTGAGTACCAAGGATCTCAGAGGTATTTATCAAGGGCTTTCAAAGCAGGGTAGTGGGTAGCAGGTGAGTTCTGTATGAACTTCTATTGGATTTATGGAGATAACTCTACTGGTTTAGTAGGGATGACTTTCCTCTACATGTCTGTGGGGTTTCTTAGGAGTGTAGGAAGAACCCTCTAAGGTAAGTATGCAAAATTCTACCTTTATTGGTGACAGAGGGCATGTTGAGATATGCAGAAAAGTTAGATGATGTGTTTCAGGGGATTTTTTTACTTGTATTTGATGGGCACTTGAGGACCTTTTGGAGGGCTCACTGATGTTTCTGAAAAGAATGATGGATAATATTTCAATTTTCAAAATGATGGATAAAATTTTTCTGAAGTCATTTTGAGGTGAGTATTGCAAATTTGTGGGATGGATACAAAGAAAAACCTGAGGTTGAAATGAGGGAATTCTGAGTTAGAGTTATAATTAATATTAGTTTTAGAGTTTATGGTCAGGTTTTATAAAATGGTAAGTGTCAGAATTAGGGAAGGCTTACTGTGATATGAATGTAGGAAATGCAACCATTGTTAGTGTTAGGGTTAGGGGAAGGGGCAATAAAAAATTTTGTAGTGTGCAGGAAAGTCCACTGTGGTGAATAAAAAGTTTTCTCTGAGTTGTGATTTAAGGGCACTCTGAGGTAAGGAGAAAACCTCTCAGAGGGATGTTGGGCAGGACTTGGAAAGCAGTAGAGTTAGTAGAGAGAGGACACAAGGCGGTATGATATGGAATCACTGAGGTATATTTGGATATTCTTTTAAGGTGTGTATTAACTGCCCTTGAAATGAGTAGTACTTTGAAGCCTGTGGTGAGTTTTCTGATAAGATTAAGATGGCCTTTTGCAAGTTATATTGTAGCTTCTCTTGTGCCGGGCTACCTCATATGCGGCGTAAGGGCGCAGATTCAGGACCCAGAATCTGGGATTTGCATGGAAGCAGGCTTGGGGTGAGCAGCCTGCAAACTTGTTTATTGTGGATACAACTATACATTTTATAGGTTTCTTGCCCAATCACAATGTGCCACAGGGGATTGAACCACCAAGTTTCTGTATGGGTTCCATTGGTAACACTGAGTCAATTTGGGGCAGTTGTTTACTTTCCTACATGGCCAAAAAGTATCGTTACTCCCCACAAGTTTTTCTTACACACTTGAGACATTCACTGCTTCCAGCCAATGAATTTCTCCCAACATTTTTCCCATTTTTATTAATTTGGACAAGGAATTTTTTCAGGAGGACTTGATTGACCTGAACCCTTGTGATTCTTTATTTGAAAATGGACCACAAACATTTAAGAACTGCAAGTATTATAAGGAAGAATATGCAGGCTAATCCTAATATTAGAGTAGGATTTAGCATATTAAGCAGGTTTTATTTAAAGATAATTATACAAATGTCTCCCAGGAGGGAGAAGGAGGTCATGGCTGATGTTCTAAAGTCCCAAGAAGTGAGCACATCCTACATCTATTATAGATTAAGGTCTATTTTGATCTCCAGTTCTCTCCCCCATTATCTCTCCTTCCTGCCTATGTGACTAGGCCTAGTTTAGCAGAGATGCATAAAGTAATAAACAAATAGGCAGGGGATGGACCAAAGTGATTCAGGCAGCTAAGGGCCCAGGGGGCATTAATTGCCATCTCCCTGTCTGCAGTTCTTGATAAGGGCAGGTAAATCTGATAATCAGTGGGCTCTGCAGATTCTTGACATTCCATTCTCCCAGGGGTGATCTACAACTTCCAGAAACAGAAACAGATGGATTTTATGGCCTCCATTTCCTCCATTTAACCACTGAACCCAATCCCCTATTTCTAAACTAACTGCCTGTTCCCATTCTGGCTTCATTCTCCCATTTTGCTTGAGGAACTGTTCTTCTGTAAGAAAAATGGACAATGACCACTCTGGCTGCTGAGTTGTAAGGGGGCAGTGTGGGGCAAGCAGTTTGGAGTTTCCCTTTAGAAATGAGATCAATTGAAGGGTTCATGGTAGAAGTCCAGTTGGGAAAGAGCAGGTTGTAAAGTCATCTGGGGGTGGGTGCTTCTATGAGAGAGAAACAAAAGACGTGAGTATTGAAAAGAGATTAATACAATATAAATATTGCAGCATCTGGAACTTGTCAATGAATACCATGAAGATGACAGAAGTCAATAATCTATCATTAGTTGGTGGAAGAACTGAGAAGTTGTTCCCATAACAAGGCCTAACAAGGGCTGAAGAGGAAGAGGCCTTTATGTGGGAACATTAACATTGTTCAAGTTATTGGAAATGTAAACATCACATTTAACTCTTAATGTGATTGATGTTCCCAGAATATATAGCTAAGCTACTTAATGTCATCTTATTTTGTAAAGTATCCTGTTATTGGTATAACCTGTGTTTAGTAGCGATCTCTATATTCCAGTTACTTAGGGCTAGATAATTATACTAGAAAACATAATTTAAGCTTACCTGTGTAGCTTAGGAAGGTCTGTAGGCTTTAAACTGAATAAAAAATTCTGACTCTGGCAGTTTCTCTTGATCAGACACATTTTCCTAAAACTCTCTCTTTTGTAGCTTTCAGTCTTTATTCCAGTGGATTAACACAAGTGTATATTTTAAGTTAAATTTAACTATTGTTTCCTTTAATTGCCCAAGAATGACTATGTTTTGGTTTTAATTGTTTTGCTAAATGTTTATGATCAAGCTGCTCAAATTGACCTGTTCCTGTCTTCTTAAGAGTCAGCTGGGTTTCCACAGGGGTCACTCATGGGGAACTTGAGAGAACTTCTTAGTTCCTGTAGTGCCATTTGCTAGGTAGGGTCTCCTTGATGAGATGGCTTCATGTGTAAGCATCAGGGATATCTCCCTTTTCCAATGACCCTCCTCTGCAGCAGGTTTACTGATTGGCTTTGGTCTCATCTAGTGGTCTCATCAATCTCCCTGATCAGGAGGTCATGTGACCCAGAGTTGCTGAGCTCCTTAGAGAAGTCCTCTTGTTTCTGAGATTCAGGCTGACTTTGAGGGCAAGAACCAAATACTGGATTTTCTTGGCCTCTGTATTTAAATTTAATCTCTAAGTTTGATCTTAACCATTCAGCAAGTCAGTCTCACTAGTCATAAAGTAAAAGTACTGGACTTTAACTTCAATGTCTATAACTTTACAGTTATTTACCATTTTATTTAAGTGGAGTCTGTATTAGTACTGGAGGTTACCACTACATACTATCTGTTCTGTAGGTGATGGCTTATTATCACAAGTTACCTAGGATATGTGTTCTTGAAGCAGTACCACTGTAACAGGTAACAGTTTTCCAAAATGAAATTAGCAAGAGTAAAAGTATATTCAGCTTGTATAAAAGCTATCTTGAATTTTGGTTGAGAATTTTGGCTCTATATTTTATACCGTGTTTGAAATTATAGTAATTCCACAACAAGAACCAATCTTTTGACTATAACTTTAAATAAGCTGAAGTCTGGCTTATTTTGGAGGCACTCTAACATGTGGTGAGGTGGGAGGCAAAGCCTTATCTGAGGTAAGGTGTGGCTCCTCATAAATTTTCAGTTAAGTGTTCTCATTCTGATGCTGATCTTTGACTTCCTTAAATATCATTTTAAATTTACATATATTGTTTCCTGTGTCTATGTGAACATGAGTCAACACAATTTAACATTATATCCAAAATGCAAATCAAAGGATGAGTGACCTTTTCACTTTCATTTTGTGTGGCAAATTGGCAAAGTGTTTTTTGTTTCACAATATTAATCTTTAAAAAAAATCAGACTCTCACTAACTTTTAGAAATATATTTAAATTTAAATTTTTTTATGTCAGTGTAAAAAGTAACATATTTTACATATAGCCTAATAACAGGTCTTATAATACAGCACTAAATGATAGAAACATATCCCCCCAAAATTTACTCTTTATACATTTAAAATTACCATTACAGACAAGTTTAATTTGGAGAAGAACAGTTTCATAAATTTCTGCTTTAAAGATTGGTACACCTGGAAGAAATGAACACATTTAATAAACAAAAAATAACCATTCCAATTACCTTGATACTTCAATACTAACCAAATTTAGTTTTTAAAGAAAATTTGACTCTGTGAGGTACTACAATACTCTAACACTTGTTAACCATAATTGTATAAACCCAAATTTTTAAGATTAATTGTTCTAAAGAAGAAAAATTAATAGACATGATGTTAAGAGAAGGTTAGTTTTTCTAAGAAATCCTTGTCATTTTAACATATTGATTAAACTTTGGTTTGTATCAGTACATTAGTATTGGACCTTAGGAAAAATCTTAAATAGCTTTAACTGATTCTTTCACATACATATAACCAACTGAGTTACACGCAAAATTGTTTTTTTTTTGCCCTTTATTTACACACAGTCTTTCTTAGCACTTTACTCATGTTTACCACATAAGCATTTTCTTACCCAGAAACATTTTGTTTTTCAATAAATATATTTCCATATTTAAAACCTTTAATTTTCTCTTTTCTATCTCTTTACTCCTTATTGTTTGCATCTTAAAATAACTCATGAAATTTCTGAATTTAGGTAAATTACTCCGTTTTAAGAAGAATAAATATTTTTTTTGTTTGCAGTACTCTAATTGAAAAACAGTTAAAACTTTTGGAGTCATTTGTACATAGAATTGTACCTGTTAGGACTTTACTCTTAGTTACCTTGTCATTAGTGATGACACAAAGTAATTTTAAACCCTTTTTATTAACCAATCTGTGAAAACACCAATAACATTTATATATGTTACCCCAGGAATTTAAGGAGTGAAGAGTACTCAATGCTAGTTAATAATTAGTATTTTAACTTTGCAAATTATTCACATGTCTCTAACAAACACATTTGAGTAAACTTCTATATGTTAAATCTAATTTATTTATTTTACTGTAAAACCAAGATATCAGACAAGTGTATTGAACAGCATTTGCTGGCTCTCTCCAGTTGAAGAAAAGTCCTACAAACAATTGATAGTAGACATTTTATAAGCATCAAGATTTTATTAGTTTGACCACTTAACATCATCTACTTTTATTAGTGCAACCAATTTATATTGAACCATTTTAAATAAAGTGAATGAAAAATAGTTGCATCCATTTTTAAAATTTTTATTTTTTAAGCACTTGTTATTCATGTTAACTTTGTTATTGGGTTCATATATAGAAAACATGATATTAGACAACATGATATATACATAACACAAAAGGCAAAGACCTTGTAAGATTTATCTCCATTGCAATGTAACACATGTTCAAAAAATAAATCTAGAGTTGAATAAAAAAATAGAACTGATCAAAAAAGTTATGAGTTCAAAAAAATATAGGATTTAAGGAAAAAACAAGAGTCCCAGACTAATAATAGTAAATCACCATACAATTTACTTTTACTGAAGTTCAAGTTAGACTGTTAGACTCTGCTTTTTTTTTCTTTTTTTGGTTTTGAGACTGGTCTCCCACTGGGCCTTCTGTTTTCCTCTATTTACATTTCAATGTAAGCCTTGACTGAGATCTTAAACAAGCTGAGATAACAGACTCTAGCAGAAAAGTTATTCCTAGGGCATTTTAACTATTTCTCTCAGGATAGGTTTGAATGTCACAGAAAATCATGAGCCCTTATTTTCTATTACTTTTGAGAATGAAGTTATAATGCTAAGCTCCTCACCAAGATATACAATTGACTATTGAGCTGCCCATGACTGCCTATCCAGGATTCATTTTCCCCTCAGTGACAAACAGTTTAAATCTTGTTTCATAGGTAAGCTGAAGACAGGAGCTTGAAGTAAGGTCCATTTTTTATATTCCTGAAGCAGAGGATATTGTTCTGTGGTGGTTATTTTCCTGCCCTAGTTTGTGGGTTTCTTGAGACAGTTGCCATCCTAAGTATTGAACCTGTTGGCATAATTAAGCTTTATTCTTTGAGATCTTATAATTCCTATCAGCTAAGAAGTTTAGGAACTCTGCAATGTCTTTGGATATTTCCCCTTTATAAGCAAATCTTTGACTTGGTCAAAAGACATAAGGTTACCAATTTATGATTGAACTTGTAGGCTAACATAGGCATTATACCCTGTAAGCATGTCCAATATTAAGGGGATATTGTATGCCAAATTATGATGTGCTGTTTGTTCTGCTTCCCCATCGTAGGAGGTATTCCACTGCAAAAATTGTGGGCAAGTTAAAAAAATCTTGGGAACAGTAAGCCTGTCAAAGGGAGTTTGAAGATTAGCAGACCATTGGTTAGGTATTTCTTCAAAGTAAGGGGAGTTGGGACCAGAATTCTGAGTTGTCCTCCTAAGGAGGGCTAGATCAGGGAGTGGGGTGAGGATCCAAAGCCTTTCACCCCCATTAGGGCCCAAATTGATGGAGTACTCTACAAATGGATTCTTGGGAGAAAAAGAAGAACTTTTTTAAGTTTTATGCTTCATGGTGGGAAATCCAGAGGGAGTGAGATAATGTAATTCACTCCAAGAGTATACAGGGGTAGGAGAAGACAGCGGGAGGATTTTGTTATTCAGTTTCTTCCTCCTAGTCCTCAGAAGTTACAATGGTTGAAGCAGAGGCCTGAAGGATCATTTTCTTGTCATCAAGAGAATTATTGTGATTTTTAATAAGATCTGCTGAGGAGCCCTGAAGGCTGGCAATGATCACTAGGAGAATTGGGATGAAAGTTGCCTGTGGGAAATGACCATCACAAACTTCTCTTTTCCTAGAAAAGTAAAGAACCGTCATCCAAATTTGGGGTTCCCAAATGATTTCAGGGCTGATCCATGGTGCAATGTTTACTGTTTCTTCCCCAAAACAGTTGACATCTTTTGGTTTCACTTTAAGTTGCACTAGAGAAGTGCCTTTAAGGTGGCAAATGGTGGAACTTGTTAGGGGTCCAGATTTCCCATTGTTATGGAGAGGAGTTACATGAAAGGGTGGTGTTGAGTTGTGGATTGAAGTAAACAAATCTCTCAAGGACAAAGAGAAGGACTGTAAGGTAATCTGGAATGAGTATCTCTAAGCCTAAGATAGGGGCCCAGTGAAAAGAGAAAAGGAGCCTATCTTCTGACATACAGAAAGGTGTTTAGAATTTAATGTCTCCTGCTTAGTGGGGGACTTCAGTGTGTTGTTAGTTCACGGTCGTACACCCACACAGTGTCTCTGGTAGAAATCTCCACAGAGGGAGATCTGGTTCCGAATTCTGTGGAGGATCAAACCCTTATGTAAATTTGCCAGGAGAACCAAAAGTGAAAGTAGAGTCACTGGTGGAAAGGCACCTGATACAAGAGGTGTTGTGTGTCTATTCTTGGGGATCAGGACAATACAAGGAAGAAAGGGGGAAGAGTAGTCCTGTGCTCACCCTCACAGGACCATCAGCATCCCAAACACAATGGGACCCTTACAAAATCAAGGGGGAATGACCAATCCCAATGTGCATGAGTAGTGAAGGCATGTAGGGTGCCAGGTGTTGCTTCTCTTGTTCTGGGCTAGCTCATACATGGGATAAGGGTGCGGAGTCAAGATCCACACTACCAGAGTTGGGTGGAAGCAGGCTTGTGGCATGCAACCTGCAAACTTGTTTATTGTGGGAACAGCTATACCTTTTTTAGGTTTCTTGCCCAATCACAATGTGCCATGGGGGATCAGACCAATAGGTTTCTTTACGGGTTCCCTTGGTAACACTGAGTCAATTTGGGGCAGTTGTTTACTTTCCTCAGTGGTCAAAGTGGAAAGCTTCTCCTCGCAAGTTTTCCTTACACACTTGAGATGTTCACTGCTGCCAGTCAAGAACTAGGATTTCTCAAAATAGTATATGATGGAAGTATCAGGGTTATAAGCACACTTCTTGCTGCAAGAGTGCTCAGGAATGTGAATAATATGTTATTGAAGGTATATAGCAAGGCCACTACATTGAGGAAAAATACACATTGGCATAAGTATTAAGAGTTCTCTGAGGTGAGTACAATGGTGCTCTGAGGACATTTAGAGAAATGAACATAATTCTTCTTCCCAAAAACTGAAAATGGTCTTTGGTTCTCCTCACCAGTGCCTGAAAACACAAGAGAGATTTAATGGATGTCAATTCCAACAGCAGTGAGGACTGTGTTCTATCACATATTTTCCACCATTTTCACACCTCTGTTCAACTTGCTGTTCTGTAATGGATAACTAAGCATGTCCAGGATTTCTGACATCTCTCTGACCACTGGATGGAAACCAAATATCGAAGAATGGTCATGATTTTCTGTGACTTGTCACTGAATACTCTCTTTCCATCATAGTAGACACCTTCTAGGAACTCTTGATCAGTCTAAATTCACAACTTCAAGGGACAATGTGAAATGTGGCCAAGGACAATTTCCGAGTATAATAAACAACTTCTTCAGATCTGTGAAAAAACACCACTGTCCCAACATCCCTGAAGTAACTGAGACCTTGACTGAGGGACACTCAAAATATTTCTGAGCTCTCTTAGTACTGTAGATGAGCACATCTCTCCCATTTCAGCTCAGTCTGCTCAGGATTCTATCGTTAAACTCCCCTCACACACCATTGTCTCAGGATTATCTGAGTCCTGTGGGTTTGCACTCAACTGCTACATGTGTTCACCCATCTTCTACCTGTGCTCAATCCTGTCTTTAAAATCCACTTAACCACCATTGCATAAGGTCTACTCAGTCCTATGAGTGAGTACCTCTCTCCCACTAGGACTCAGACTTCACTGGGTTCTCTTGGAGATAGCTGCTCTCCTATGAGTGTTATGTCTTCTTTGTTTTAGTTGCTAAGTACAGCTAACCTATCCATCCTTATTTCCTCTGGATCCTATGGGTAAAATCATCTCAAATAACATTAATCAGTGTTCTCTGGGTGTTGCCCTTAATTTACATTTAGCCTCCATTTCTCAGGATTCCCTGAGCCCTGGGGTTAAGCACACAACTTCGAACAATGTTCAATTTTCTCTGCTTTTTATTTTTCTTCTAAGTTCCCTGGCCATTCCTTGCTCAATCACCTCTGGATTTTGTGGGTGAGTATGCCACTCCTGTCAGTGCTTACTCTTCTATTTTTTACTACATTCCCCAAGGTTATCCTTGTTCAGACTCCTCTGTGTCCTGTGGATGAACTCCACTCACATAACAGTGCTCAGTCTGCTCTGGGCCATCTCCTGAATCTCCCCTCTTTCACCATTTCTCAGGGTTACCTCTGTCCTCTGGTGTCTACACTTCACACACAATTGCTCAGTTTTCCCTGAATAATGTGGAGTGCTACTTAAATTCCAGTGCTCTGTTTCCTTTGTGTCCTCCCGACCTCAAGTTGTGACTCCCAGAGTGACATGGCACACCATGGCTGGGAGGACTTTGGGCTTATTTGTTACCAGTATAAGTTTGGCTTAGCAAGGGAAATGGTCTTTCAGAAAGTGGTCTTAGTTAGGAAAATAGCCTATTCCTCATATCAAGAAGTGAGGACCAGGCCTGGCTCCCATTAGCTTACACTTCATGGGAGAATGTGGGGCTCCTGGTCCCAACATGTTGTATTTTCTGTTCTACATCTTGGCTCTATTCCCTCTTCTTACCCAACATCTATTTTCTCATCATCATGGGCAAGACAGCTGTGTACTGAGCATCCATGAAATCCTGGGTATGTTCCTTAAACTTCCTAATCAATATTTCATGATAACCAAACATTTTTCAATTACAAAATGGAGCAATGTGGCCTCTAACTGTCACATAATATTCTGACATGGCCTGGTTTGTAACACCACCTACACATTCCTTCAGTGCTTGACAAGGATTCCTCTGAGTAATAAAGGTGTTTGCAAAGTTTCATCATGTTGGGAATTGGGTTGTGGACTTTCCTTCCTTGCTTGCTTAATATGTGTAGTTTTACTTTTAATATTTTATGTGTTTTCCCTGAAAACAGGGGTCTTAACAAAACCAGGGTTAAAACATAAAAACCAGACTTCTAATGGAACAGCAATTTCAGATTTAGTCATTTGTAATGAAACTTTGAGTAACCAAGAATTTTATGAGAAAATACACAAATAGATTCTAGCTGTTGATCCCTGTTGACTACTCTCAGATGACCTGAAGTATGTAGGCAAATAACTCCAACCCCATCAGGAATGATTAACCAGAACAGAAGAAATAAAGAAAATGGAGTTCCTATAGTTAAAACACCTTATGGCAATGCTTATTTAATTAATGAAAAGCCATGACATCCTTACAGTGGGATGCCTCTTAAGCTCCTGGATTTAGATCCTCCTTTATCTTCCATGGGTTATTTAGATGTAAAATAAGGACACTTTATAATCTGGTTTGAAAGTATACATACAAGAGTGCAAGATATTCCATTTCTTAAAGATTAGGATTTACTAAATGCTGTAAATATTATTGGCCACCTATCCCCCGGAGAAAAAGTTCCTTAATGTTAAGTTCACACAGTAGAAGATGATGTCATATTATTGTTAGCTTAAACTGTCTAGCACTTATTAACCACAGCAGTGGCCACACAACTGACATTTACTCAACCCTGCTGAACTTGCTTTAACCTTTATGATTAGTTAAGCAATATTAATAAGTCTTATTGTTTAGTTATAAGTTATCATGAGTAAGCAATTACTAAAAATAATTAAAATACTTCATTGCCTGATCTAGTAATGATTATACAAGATATTTTTGTAATTTTTCTTTGTGGTCTTTTTCTGTTCTGAAAAAACATGTGTAACTGTCAGCCTTTTAATATATAAAAAGCTGGCTGGGAAAAATAAAATTTAGAACTTAGCATCCATTCCTTGAATTTGTGTTTCTTTGTTCTCCACCTTACCTATGCCTACTCCATCACCTGTGACCACTACGACCCCTGCTATGACTGAACCCCGGAACTCATTCACTCACATAATGCCCTCATTATAATCTCTTACACTAACATAATATCCTCACTGTGGCCTCTTAAGTTGATATGCTCTGTTACGCTCACCTCTGACATTCACATAATATCCTTACTTGGCCTCTGACATTCACATAACACCCACACCATGGCCTATCACCCAGAGCATTTTCATTGACTTCTGACACTCAATTAATGCTCTCACTGGGGCCTCTCACTCTCACATATTTTGCTCAGTGTGACATCTGACACTCACATAATACCCTACTGTGGCTTTTGACATTCACATAATACCCTCACTTGGCCTCTGACTCTCACAAAATATCCTAACTCTTATGTTGACATTCAGACAATGTCATCACTCTGACCTTGAAAGTCATATAATATTATTTTGGCCCCTGCCTTTGACAAAATATACTCACTATGGCATCTGATGCTCTCAAATACCCTTACAATGTTCACGTATATTCAATATTTATTCAGAATAGTGCCTGAGATTGAAAATTTTTACTAACTGTGGACTCTGACATTTAAAATATCTTCTCATTTACAAAATAACTTTCATATATTACACTCACTGTCACATAAGTTCCTCACATAATACACTCAGTGTGACATCAAACACTCATATAATATACTGCTGTGCCCTCTGACAGAGAATGTCTTCATTCAGTCTATGACATTTACTTAATTCCTTCATTGTTACCACTGACACATTATATCTCCATTGTGACCTCAGACACTCATATACTACCAAAAGTGTGGCTTCCTACACATATTATACTCAGTAAGGTCTTTAAATCTTACATAATACCTTAAATGTGGCTTATGACACTGATATAATATCCTCACTTGGCATTTGATACTGGCATATCATTCTGAATTTTATACTCACAAACACTGTGACCTCTGAGTCTCATAAAATTTGCTCAGTTATCTCTGACACTCACATATTACCATACTGGAACTTCTGATATAAAACCATCAAAGTGATCTATAAAACAAAAAATATCATCTCTCTCCCTGCTGCCTAAACCCCCTCAGCAACTTGATTTCTGACACTGATATAATATTCTCACTGTGACCTCTGATTCTCACATATTATACTCTGTAACCTCTGACACATAATTACCTCAGTATGACCACACAGATATGATACCCTCAGTGTGACCACAGGCACTCAAATAATACCCTAAGTATTACCATTGTCACTGATTAAATACCCTAATGTGACCTATGAGACTCAAAAAAATGCACTCACTGTGATTTCTCACACTCATATAATACCCTCAGTATTAGTAACCTCAGATACTAATATAACACCTGCATATGCTCTCTGACACATAATACCAAAAAGGTGGACTCTGACACTCAGAATATTCTCATTGGGGCTTCTGACACTCACCTAATACCTTCACTGTGCCTATTGTCCATCACATAATACCTTCATTCTGCCCTCTTACATTTACAAAATATCCTCAATTGGCAGACTCACAATATTTTCACCAGACCTCTGACATTATATAATTTACTCAATGTGACTCAAACACTCCCAAAATACCTTCATATGGCCTCTGGCATTCATATAATATTCTCACTTGTCCTCTGATACTGACATAATATCCTTACTGTTCTTGTGTCACTCACAAAATACCCTTAATGTGGACTGTGATCATAAAAATAAAAATTCTCACTATGTCCTCAGGCACTCACATATTATTGTCACATAGCCTCTGTCACCCTCAAAATATCCTCACTGTGGTTTCTGACATGAATACAGGATAGTCAGTATGATCTCAAAAATATAAAAGTCTCCTGTGGCCACTGACACTCACATAATACCATCATTGTATCCTATTCCATTCACATAATATCTTTACTTGGCTACTGACACTCACATAATACCCTACTGTGTTCTCTGACATTCACATAACACCCTCATTTTGACCTCTGACTCTGACATAATACCATCAGAGTGACATGTCTCACTCATATTATTTCTTTAGTGTGACCTGAGACACAAACCTGATACCCTCAATGTGTCCTTTAACTGACATCATATCCTCACTGTGACTTCTGATGCTCATATAATTATCTCAGAGTGACCTCAGACATGGAAGTAAAATACTCACAGCACCCTCTGACACAAAAAATCCTACCTGGGGCATATGAAACTGCAATGAAACCCTCACTTGTGGCTTCTGGCACTCACGTAAATCCCTCACTCTGGTCCCTGACACTCAAATAATGGCATACAGTGGTCCCTGACACTATTACACTAACTCACTGGTCTCTGATACTACATCATATTTTAGCATGGTCTCTTAAACTAACATAATATACTCACTGTGACACTGAACACTCTTTTACTATCCTCACTGTGTCCTATGACACTGACATAATATTCCATTTTGTCCTCTTACATATATATAATAATATGAATATGACCTCAGACACTCAAATAATATTCTCACTTTGGTCTCTCCTCTGATACTGACATAATACCCTCACTGTTGCTTGTGACACACATTATATCTTCACTTAATCTCTGATGTTTATATGATAACTTCCATGTGGCCTCTGACATTCACACAATGTCATCACTTGGCCTGTGACTCTAACAAAATACCCTCATCAAAACCTGTTATAGTCATAAAATATTCACACTATGGCCTCTGATGTTGAAAATATTTTCTCTTTTTATCCTCTGACACAAAATATCCTCACTTTTCCTGTGTTACATGACATGGTGTGACCTCTGATTCTCATATATTACCCTCACTGTGAACTCTCACACTTTAATAATACACTTACTGTGATCTTTGACACTGATTATTACCTCCTGTGTGGCCTCAGATTATATCCTAAGTGTGACCACTGACACTCACATGATACTCTCACTGTGGCCTGTAATACTTACATAATACCCTCATGATGACTTATGACTTTCACATTATAACCTCATTGTGACCTCTGATGCTGATATAATATCCTCACTGTGGTCTTAGACACTCACATATTAACCTCTCTGATACCTGTGACTTTTATAATACTCTGTATGACCTCTGACACTCATATAATAACCTCACTGTGACCTCTGTTTCAGATATAGTATCCATTCTGCGACTTCTGACTCTCATACTATTCCCTCAAAATGGACTCTGACACACCTAAAATCTTCACTTTTTTTTTTTTTTTTGTATGCAGTGCTGGGGATTGAACCCAGGGCCTTGTGCTTGCAAGGCAAGCACTCTACCAACTGATCTATCTACCCAGCCCTTTCACTTTGTTTTTTGACACTCAAATATTATCCTCAATTTGCTCTGTCACTCACATAATAACTCACTGTGAACTCTGACACTCATGTAATAACCTCTGTTTTACCAAAGATGCTCACCAAGTACCTGCACTGTAACACCTGATGCTTATATTATACCATCAACATGGCCTCTTACACTCACATAAAACCTCCATAGTGACCTCTGACACTGAAAACATATCCTTCTTTTGACCTCTGTCACTCAAAAAATACCTTCAGTGTGACTTCAGGTACAATCATAATACTTTTACTGTAGCTTCTGAAACTGACATAAAAACCTCATTTTTCTATGATACTCATATCTCATAGTGGCTTCTGAAACTCACATAAAACCCTAAGGGTGAAATAATAACCTCAGTGTGATGACTGACACTGACATAATATAATTATTGCTGCCTATGACACTCACTGTACCTTTTATGACATGTCACACTCAAAGAATATCATCACTGTGACTCTGATAATCACAAAATAGCCTGACTTGACTTCTGACACTCAATAATATCCTCACTCTGATATCTCACACTCATAAAATAAGCTCATTGTCACTTGTGACATTCAAAAATATCCTCACTTGCCCTTTGACACTAATGTCATACCCTCAATGTGACATTTGATACTTTATACCCTCACTTTGATCTCTGACATGAATGTCCTCCATTGGCCTCTAACACTGACATGATACCCTCATCTAACATCTTACTCTTACAGATTACCCTCACTGTAACCTCTAACACTTACTTATTACCCTCACTGTGATCTATGGCACTCATAAACTATACTCACTCTGGTCTCTGATGGACACAAAATACCACCCTTTGGCCTCTACCTCTGAAATAATATCCTCAGTGTGACCTCTGTTACTCACATAATTACCTCAGTGTGACCTCTCTCACACACATAATATCCTTACATGGCCTGAGTCACTCACAGAATACCCTCAATGTGTCCTCTGGCTCTCACATAATTACCCTTCTGAGCCCTCTGACACTCAAATAATATCATTGTTCTTTTTTAGAAACTGACATAATACCTCTGTGGCCACTCATACTCATATTATGTGCTCACTGTGATCTTTGACACTCACATTTTTTTCTGAAATGGATTTGAACACTTTCATTTATCTTCACTGCCTCTGATACTCCCCTAATTTCCTCACTTGTTATGTGACACTCACATGATATCCTCTTTGTGAGTATGATAGTCACATAATATTCTCACATGACCTCTGACACTCCTATAATGTCCTCATTGTGACCTCTTATAATCAAAATATAACCTCACTGGGACCTGTGTTACTTATGTAATACCCGCACTTTGGATTATGACATTCACAAAATATCCTCACTTGACCTCTGACACTCAAATAATAACCTGTGATCTCAGACACTCATGCACTCAATTTGACCTCTGAAGCAGACATTATATCCTTAATTGGGCTCTTACACATAGTATCATCAATGCTACCTCTGACATATAATAACTATACTGTGACCTCTGGTACTCAAATAATACCCTCACTGTACCCTCTGACACTCACGTAAATACACAATTCTGGTCTCTTAACATCACATAATACACACATTTTGACCTCAGACAAATTACTACCACTCTGGTCTCTTTCATTCACGTAATATTGCACTGTGTCCTCTCAAAGTCACATAGATATTTTCACTGGGTCCTCTGAAACATAAAATATCCTCACTTTGACCTCTGACATTGACCTAATACCCTCATTGTGATGTCTGCAACTGATATAATATCTTCTCTGTGAATTCTTGCACTCATATGTCATCATTTTGGTCTCTGATATTGACATAGTATCCTTATTCTAACCTGTGATATTCACATAGTACCCATAGATTGGCCTCCTATACTCATATTACATTCAATGTGACTTGTTATGCACTTGTTATGCACCTTTTAGTGACCTGAGACACTCACATCATGCTTGCAATGTAGTCTCTGACACTCACATAGTATTCACATTTGGTCTCTGATATTTATATAATAAATTTAAACTGTCCTCTGATAATCACATAATATTCTAACTGTGACCTCTGTCACTCACTTAATATAGTCACTTTTGTCCCTGATATTGATGTAATATCCTCACTTGGCATCTGACACTCACAAAATGCCATCACTATTACCTTGACACTCATATAATTCCCTCAATGAGGCCTCTAAACCTCACCAAATACCTTCAATGTGGTCTTATACACTCACATAATGTAATTTTCACCTCTGACACTAACATAATACACTCACTATGGCCCAAGACAGTCACTGTGACTTGAGACATTCATAATATCTTCATATTGGCCCCTGATGTGACAAAATATTCTCACTCTGGCCACTGTCACACACATAATTTCCACAGTGTTGTCCTTGAGATTGACAGCTCTAGGACAGCTCCCAACTCTAGCCTATGACCTTCATACAATATCCTTTCTGTAACAATTGAGACTTATATAATATCCTCATTTGATTCTGACCCTCATATAATACCATCACTGTGGTCTCTGACACTTACATAATGTACACAATTAAACCTCTGACACTTACTTAATACCTTCACTCTGGCCTCTGAAACTCACAAAATATCCTTATGGTGGCCTCTGACATTCATGTAATATCCTCAGTGTGGCCTCTGTTATTAATATAATACCCTCACTGTGACCAATAAGACTCACACAAATCCTTCACTGTATCCTCTGACACTCATATAATATAATCACTCTTACCACTGGCACATACTATTCTCAATGTGACCACTGTGATCACATTCACTCATTGAGTATCTTCCTTGAAGCCTCTGACATTCAATAAACATAGTCTGGCCTCTGACACTCATATAATACACTCTTGCTGCCAAGACAATCACAAAAATACCTTCCCATGGTCTGACTCAAAAAATTCCCTCACTCTTACCTTGATACTCACATAAAAACCTGATTGTGACCACTGACACTGACATGTAAACCTTGATGTGTCCTTATTAGCTTATTTATATTATACAACCTTATGCTAATAAAATATCTGCATTTTTGTCATTAAATAATTTTTGAGTTATCATTAAAATTAATGAATTAACTACTATGTTGATTTTAATCCTAAGATTATATGCATACTTGAGTATCTAAAAATGACCTAAAGGTTTATTTTTGGCTTTCAATACTAATATAATATCCATACTATGACATATCAAACTGCTATGATAGCTGCCTTTTAAAATTGATGTAATATTCATACTATAGGAAGTAAAAGTAATATAATAATGGCCCTGATATTTTAATACTATTACATTATCCATAGTATAGCATTTAATATTAACATAATAGCATCTATAGACCTTGGATATTGATAGAAGAAGTGTTTGATAACATCCATAACAAATATAATAGTTGTTATGCAGTCTATTATGCAAAAATAATATCATAATAAAACACCTCAAGATAATGCAGTATCTCTCCTTAGTTCTTAATAGTTATACCAATACTACACCATCTAAAAGTGATATAATAGTTCTTCAATGGATTGTAGTCCTTTGATTTTTACCAGCTTAAGAAACAGGGATTATTTTCTTTTTTCAATTTCACTGGTGCCTCAGGGCTTACCAAATTCATCACCATTCAGAGTTGCAGGTCTTCCTTGTGGTGATCCTCCTCATTTGTTATTCCCCATTAAATTTGAAGGAACACAGAAGCATTCAGCAATGCCCTATCCTGGGAGCCATCCCACAGGGGTGCTCGCTCATATGAGTATTGATATTCAAATCTTTCCAAGCCAGTGGTCCAGCATCAAACTCTCACCTTTGTGGGAAGGTAAAAGAAGCCAATTAGTTCTGTGTGCCCAAGCAAAATTGTTCTAATCCTTTGAGATAGTTTGATAATTTTAGATGCTTCTTAATAGAAGAGAAGGGCATCAGCTTCTTGTGTTCCTTCAAAAGTGGGTGTGGGGCACTCAGTGAGCCTGCATTAGATTAGCGACTATCCCCTGAAGAAAGTGGTTGCCTCATCCCTTTCCATTTTTCAAAACTGAATTGTCAGTCTTTCTCTCTACTCTAGTAACCTTAGTTATTGAATAAATATTGCCTTCTTAGTTGGTTCTCTGTTCTGATGTTGAGGTCTTCTTTCCAAATTTTAGTTATAAGAATTGAAAGAAACTGTCTTCAACTATAGACACAGAAATAAGTGACTTGCTGCAACCCTGAAAGAAGCAATGCAGATATTCCCTAAATAAATATAGAAAGAGAATTCCACTCCCATGTTTATGACCATGGTATTGAGCAAATTTTTGGAAACTGCACACCACTATTTCTTCTTGATAAAAGTTGCATTCATGAATTTTATAACCAAAATATTTTCATCTATGTGGAGCATTTAGAAATGGAAACAGAAATGCCAGTACCTTGCTATTTAATGGGGTCCCTGGAACTTTTCCTGCTGTCACACAAACTTTTCCAAAAAATCTCTGGAATTATAGCAGTGCCACTGCTATGGGACTATGTAGACAAAGAAATGAAACTTCTGATGACTATATCTTGGATGTGAAATACCATGGCTTTTGTCGATTTATTTTTCTTTGAAACCAGATGCTGATGTGGATTCACTTAGATGGGGAATCTACAGGTTGTGGACAATAGAATTCTCTGGTGCCAGTGATCTCTTGATGATGATTTTCTTCATCATAAAATGAGAAGAAATATTGAAACAATTCTAAATTTCACAGGAAGCATTTGAAGATCTATGGCACAGGGAGTCTATCTCTGAAAATCAGTCATGACAAACTTCCAGTGGGGCCAGAGTAGAAACAAGGAAAAGGTAGAATTTGATTTCCCCTCTTTCACTGTTGGACTCACAACATGGTAGTGTTGTGTCATCCCTTATCCCTCTCCTTTCTGTGTTGTGTTTTCTATATTTTGTTGCATTACACATGACTCAAACATTAGGGTTACCAAGGAGTACATATATAAATGGCCTTCTATACCTGATGTCAACTTCAAAAACATACACTAGAATAATCCCAGGATAATTAATGGAAAAGGTATTCAGGACTTGTAAGGCATAATACCTTCTTCAGGACCACCCAAAAGACCAGAAGGAGGAAATGGGTGTGATCCAAACTGTCTCTCCAAAACAGGTGATTTGGCTATACCTGAGACAGTCTGGGGACCATATCCAGGGTGTGTTGGTGTAACAATGTCCACTTGTGTATATGTCAAGGGAAGATGGGAGGAATCTGCACCTCAGTGGGCCCTTAGAATCATCTTGTTTGAGAAAGAGATTGGTATGGAGTCACCAAGGAAGTGACCTCACTTCCTTGGCAGTAGAACACACAGAACTTTGAACCCTAGTAGCTAAGCACCAACATTCCAGATAAACTCCCATTCTGCTCACTTGCGTTGAGACAGCAAGTCCAGACACATGAGTTCTTGTTGTCTACTTAACTTTGGATGCTTGTTACTCAGGGGCCTCTCCCAAGACTGGAAGTACTGTATCAAAGTTGGGACCAACAACTCTGGCAATAGTTCCCAAGAAAACTGAAAATGAAACAGGACAGGCCATTGGAAGTGAGTAGTCTAGCCCTCCACTCAGATTCCCATTTAGATAGCACCAGAACCTCAAAGTTTTTGTCTGTGTGTGTTTATATTTTTGTCTCATATTTGTGACTCATTGAATTTGATGTTGATCAAGCTGTGATATTATCCTTTAAAAGAACACCACCTTACATCATTCCCTCCACACCTCAGAGAGACATAACTACATATTTGAGTGAGTACAAAGTAGTACTTCACAAGCCCTAGTAACTCTACTTCTTATCAAGTATTCTCTAAATACCTTAGAGAGCCTTTCTACTCACCTCAGAGATCCTGCAATACACACCTGAGAAAACCTTTGACTCACCACAGAAAACTTTCCTATACACTGCAAATTGCCCTTTTGTTCACTTAAGTGAACACTTACACTCTCATCAATAAGCCTTCCTAAAACCTCATAACGCCCTCCTACACCCTTCAGAAAGTCCCCTGAAATGTTATAGAGCTCACACTACATAAAAATTAGAACCCACTTAAAACCTCAGAGAATCTTTCCTTCACACCTCAAACTCAGTTCCCTACATGTCTAAATAATGACTCCCTACTAATACTAAGAGTTTTTTATACACACCTCAAGTTCACATTCATATACCCCATAGGGATACTGCCTCCACACTTTATTGAGCAGCACTTAGTCAACTCATAAACCCTTTCCTATACACCCCAGAGAGTACTCCCTATAAATTCCATTGAGATGTTAATTCAAATATCAAATTCCCATGTTACAAACAACACACCCTACTACACAACTCAGATACAACTTACTACTCACCAAAAAGCCCTCTCTACTCACTTCTGAGGGTTGGCCTGACACACTTCAGAGATGACTCTGGATACACTGTTGAGTGGCCTTCCTAAACAATGTAGGGAAACACAAGACCCGGGTTAAACTCGAGACCCAGGTTCGAATCCCCAGCACTGCTCAATTGCTGAAATTCCAAACAAACAAAAGAAACAATGTAGGGATTCCCCCTATTATACTCAAAGAATACTCCCATTATATCTCATTGTGTTCTACCTAGTCATATCAGATAGATTTCATTATTCATTTCTGAGACCCTAACTACACAACAGAGTGACCTCCTATGCAGACAAAAGCTCTTCTACACCCCTCATAGATCATTCCTGCACACTTAATAGTGGCCTATGTACACACATCAAATCATCTGCACTACAAATCTCAGATAACCTTCCCTTCACACTTCAGTGAACACTTCCTACACACATAGCAGTCACCTCTCCACACAGCTCTGAGCCCTACCTACTCATATCAAGTGCCCTTTCTACAGAATTCAGAAGTTCATCCATACACCTTAGATACATTTCCTATACATATTATTTATTATTCACTGTATCATTTTTGGGACCAGAAAACTGTTGCTACATAGCACACACCATGCCTCTACACATCACAGAATGCCATAATTTTACTATTCAGAGGCCCATGTTACATACCTCATAGAGCTCTCTTTCAAACTTCACTTTGTCCTTATTTATCTCAGAGATCTCTCCTTACTCACCCAAGGTGTCCATAAATACACACCTAAGTTAACTCTTAATTTTTTCCAATGAGCACCCACCTTATACACCTCATTCAACAGTCCTCCCTACACATCTCAGAGAGGCTTCTATACAAACTTCAGAATGCCTCTTCAACAGACCTTTAAAAACCCTACATATACATCTCTTGTAGTCCTCAAAACTAGCCAAAATGCTCTCCATATTTACCTCAGGGTCCAAAACTACAAACCTAAGAGAATCCCCAAGATTCTCTTCTGAGTGTCCTACAAAAACACCTCACAGTTTCTCTCTTCTATCCTAAAATATTCCTTTCACCACACCTGAGCTTATTCTTGCTACTCATGTCAGAGATCTCACTATTCACTGTAGAAGTCCCTCCCTACATAACTGAGATAAAATTTTGACTTTGTCAAACAGGCCTCCTACATCCCTTATAGATCCCTCTGCCCACCTAATATAGACATACTTACACACCTCTGAGAGCCCTCCAAACACACATCAGAGTGTTATCCCTCTGAATTTCAATTAGCCCTCACAACACACCTCAGTTAAACTACATAGCAAAGCTCAGAGTCCTGCCTACTCATCTCCATGATTCCTAATTTCAGATAATACAGATTCCACTTCCAAACTTCATGGGACCCTCCTTTCTACATCAATTTGTCCTCCTTATTCATCTAACAGAGCTCTCACTACTCACATCAGAAAACCATACAAACACAAGTAACTGAGCCCTTTCTACTGAACTCAGTGCACCCTATCTATACATCTGAGTGAGTTCTCCCAAATCAACTGACAGGACCCTCACACACACTTCTTGTAGCTCTCTAACACATATCATAGAAACATCCTGTGCACCTCATAAAGTCCATGAAGCTCAGTGGACACATGCTACCAACTTCAGGGAGATGCCTCTACACACCTAAGTTTAAACTTTATACACAACAAAATGTACCCTCCATACTCAAACCTAGAGCAGTTTCTACACACATCAGAGAAGTCCCTACATAACTCAGTGAGTAAAACCATACTTCTTTGCAAGAAGAAACAATGTTTCTTTGCAAGCCCTCTATAATACCTCAAAGAGTCTATATACTCAATTCACAGAAGCCTCAATATACACACCTCAGAGAAAAATTTTGACACTCCACCATGGCCTTCCCCATACACAATAAATACTGACTGTTACTCTGAACCTAACCCTAACCCTAATCACAAACTGAAGTCCTCCCTACATGCCACAGAGTCCTCCCTGACCCTGAAACTGACCATGACTTGACCCTGACCTAAACCCTAACCCTAGGCCTAACCTCATAGTGCTTTCCCTTCTACACAAGTTTTTTTCTCCCTACTCATCTCACCACTCTTACTACTCACCTCAAATGGCCCTCCAAACACAGCTCACTGAGTTCTTTCTACAATCTCCAGTGCACACACACTGTGCAACTCTGTGAGCCAGCCCAACTCACTTCAGGGGGCCCTCTCACAGACAAAAAGGAGCTCTAGGAAAAGCATCATATAGCCCTCCTTACACAGCTCAGCAGCTGCACACTACCAATCTTAGAGACCACTCTATAATATGCTCCATAAACATCAGTGGAAACCATTCTATATCAAGGTAGTACATACTTGTGTAGACAACCTCAGGGAGACATCTATATATACCTTACTGAGTAAAAATTGTAATCCTATATGAGACCTTTGTACTAATTATACTTCATGTGGTGCTCTTTAAGCACCTCAGAGAGTATTTCTACTCACCTCAGAGAGCCCTACTACACATCTCAGACAGCTATTTCCACTCACCTCAGAGGTCTTTCCTATACATTACAAAAGCCCTATTTATTCAGTTTTGTGAGCCCTACCTCTCATAGCAAGAAGTTTACTGACAAACCTTATAAATCCCCCCTATGCATTTCAGAAGGCCCTCCCTACATACATCAGAGAGACCTCCCTACACAAAGAGAACCTGTTTTAACACCCCAGAGAACATTTCCTACACACAACAAATTCAATACCCTACACATCAAAGTAATCCCAATCCTACTCACATCAAGAGCCCTTTCTACACACCTCAAAGGGCCATCCATACACAGCTAAGAGATGCCCCCTCCACAATTTATTGAGCAACACCCAAACAACTCAGATAGCTCTCCATATATGTCCCAGCAAACACTCTCTATAAACACCACAGAGATGTTAATTCAAACCTCAGAATTCCCATGCAACCAACCTCAACCAGTGCTACAAACACAACACAGATTTATCTCATTTCTATCCAAAACTCTCCCTACTCATGTCTAGGAGCTGCATATACATACTTAAGAGAGTACCCATCATTCTGAATTGAAAGTCCTCACAAACACTTCAGAGATTTCTTATACTATCCTCAAAAAACCCTCCCATCAAAACACAGTGTATTCTCCCTACACTTATCAGAGATCTCACTATTCACTTCAGGAGGTCCTCCCTCCACAACTGTGTTAACATTTCTACTCAGTAATAATGCCCACTTACACCCCCATAGATCCCTTGGCATATCTAATAGAAAACTCCCTACACACCAGTGAGAACCCTCCAACACGCATCAGAATGCAAAACTTATGCATTTAAATGAGCCTTCACTATACAACTCAGAGAGCCTACACCACAAAACCCAGAGTGTCTTCCATACACATCTCAGCAAGTCTGATCTACATGTGACATTGGCCCCCTTTCACACTTCATAAGGTCCTCCCTTCTACATCACTTTTTCTTCCCTAATTCTCTTACAGAGCTCTCACTACTCAGCTAAAGAGGCCTTCAGAAACAACTTACTGAATCCTCTCTATTTGACTCCTTACATATTCTTTATACAGCTGAGTGACCCCTCCCAATTCATCCCAGAAGGACCACCCACAAACATCGTAGAGAACTCTGACACACATCAAAGATCTCCTCTATGGACCTTATAGAAGATCCTCTAAACAGATCAGAGACTGCACGCTACCAACCTCAGAGTCCTCTCCACACACCTCAAAGTAACCTTCATTCACATCAAAGAAAGCTCTACCTACTTACCTCAACAACAGTCTCTAAATACCTTAGAGATACTTCCCTACACATCTCAGCAAGAACAAATTAGATTCTTTTAATAGCCCTCTTTACTAACTACACTTCATTTCAAGTACTCTCTAAATCCCTCAGAAAGCCCATCTACTCTCCTCAGAAAGCCCTCACTACATGCCTAAGGGAGCCCTTTCAATTCACAACAGAGGCCTTCCCTATGCATTCAAAATACTGACCCCAAACCAGAACCCAACCATACCTCTAACCCTAACACTAAGCCCATCACACATAATACAGAATCCTTTCTGACATTTACAGTGACCATGACCCTGACCTTGACACAATACTGATCCTAATGCTAACCTTAACCTTAACCTCATAGAACCTTCCCTTCTATATCAGTGTTTTCTCCCTACTCATATCACAGAGCTCTCATGCCTTACCTTAAAAGGCCCACCAAACACTACTTATTAAGCCCTTTATACAATTCACAGAGCACCCTCCCTTTGCACCTCTATGAGCCCTCCAAACTCACCATAGGAAACCACTCCCACACACCAC
This sequence comes from Sciurus carolinensis, assembly GCF_902686445.1. Classification (NCBI taxonomy): domain Eukaryota; kingdom Metazoa; phylum Chordata; class Mammalia; order Rodentia; family Sciuridae; genus Sciurus; species Sciurus carolinensis. The sequence goes on along the minus strand of NW_025920162.1, from coordinate 952,466 downwards.
TAGGAGATCTCAAATCTATTTTGTGGAGCTCTCTTACATATGTCACAGTTCTCTCCCTCCACAGTTACATACACCAACCTAAAGCACCTCCCAAATAATCTGAGAGTACCCTCCTTAGACATCAAAGAAACTAGGTTCTACTTATCTCAAATGCATTTCCTACACATTTCAGAGGGATGTCCTTACATACCATAGTTTGTACAAATTAGATTCCTTTGCAAGCCAGTTCCACTAATTGAACTTCTTTGCAAGTGCACTATAAAAACCTCAGAGAGTCTATCTACAGATGACAGAAAGTCCTCAATATACATCTCCTAGAGTACTTTTGACTCATCACAGAGGCCTTCCCTATAAATTGCAGATACTGAAACTGATCCTGAGCTTGACACTAACCATAATTTAAGCCTAAACTTCAGCCCTCCTTACATATCAGAGAGCTCTCCCTGACACTGACACTGACCATGAACATGAACCTGACCCTAAATCCTGACCCTAAGCCTAACATAATAGTGCCTGTCCTCATTTATCACTTTATTCTCCCTACTCATCTCACAAATCCCTGACTACTCCCCTCAAATGGCCCTTGAAACACAATTCAGTGAGTCCTTTCTACACGTTACAATGCACCTTCTTGATTCACCTTTGTGAATCCTCTGAACTCATCTCAGGGAGCACTCCCACATATGTAAAGGAGCCCGCTGACACACATAATAGTACCCTGTCAAAACAGCTCAGAGACTACTCCCTAAAAATCTCAGAGGAAACTCTGTACACACATCTTAGTTTCTTGCTGACACGTCAAAGAATACCTTCACTACACATCTGAAGAACTGTTCATACATACATCAGTGAAGTACTCACTATGGGGTTTTTTTTGGAAGCCTTCCCTAATCACCTCAGAGAGTCTATGTACTCACCTCAGGGAACCCTCATAATACACCATGGAGTCATTACAACAATTCAGAGAGCCATTTAAATACAAAACAGAGGCCTTCCCATTTACAATGCAAATACTGATTTGGACACCAACACTGAACTGAACCTTAACCCTCTAACTCTAAAACTAACCCCCTAATTCTAATACTAAGTCTAAATATAACCCTAATCCACACACCCTAGCCTCAAAATCTAACCTTAAACCAAAGAGTAACCCTCCCTTCTCAGCTCAGAATCATCCCCATACAAAAATCACAGAAGCCTCCCTACACATCTGAGTGCCCTCCTGACACATTGAATAATGTTCTCAACATATGTCTCAAGAGAAGTCCTACATACCTGAAATAGACATATACCTATACATATAAGTGAGTACATACAATATTCCTTTTCAAGCCCTTCTAAACATCTGAGTGAACCTTTCTATTAACCTCATAAAACTCTGATTACACTATTCAGAGATCCTTTTTGACTGTCCTTCCACATACACCAAAAATACCATTACTTACTTAATTGAGCACTCACACGCTTGTCAATTAGTCCTTCTATGAACCTCAAAAAACCCTCCTACATGCCTCAGGGACCCCTCCCATAATATCTCATAGAGTCCTCCTTCCACAATGAAAAGAATTCACTTTCACAGCTCGGAGAAAATTCCTATATGCCTCAAACATACCTCCCTATACATGTAAGGATTTTCTCCCCATTCACATTAAGAACCCTTCCTACACAACTCTAAATCCCATCCATACACACCTTAGGGGCATGCCCTCCACACTTCATTGTGCAAACTGTAAAGAACTCAGAAAGCCATCCTTATATACACCAGAGAGTAATCCCTAAAAACGCCAAAGAAATGTTAATTCAAAACCTCAGGATGCTCATGCTACACACCTCAGCAAACCCTACCCACACTTCTCAGATAGACCTCAATATTCAACAAAAACTCTCCCTACTTATCTCCCAGTGCCTTACCTAAACACGTGAGGGATTCCAGCCACTATCCTAAAAGAAACCTTCAATCTCAGGGTTTTCTCCTTGCTTATATCAGATGGATCTCTGTATTTACTTTACAGGGCCCTCAATACACAACTGAGATAGCACTCCTACATGAGCAAAAGTCCTCTTACATCCCTCAGAGATTCTTCTTCACACCTAATAGGGACCACCCTGCACACCCATGAGAGACTTCCTTTCACATATCAGTGTGCCATCTCTATGCATTTCAATGAGTCCTCACTAAAGACCTCAGGGAACCTACACAACAAGGCTCAGAGAGCCCTCTCTACTCATCTCAGTGAATCCTATATACACACAAATGAGATACTCCACTCCATACCTCATAATGCCTCTTTTTCTATATGAATTTGTTCTCCATACTCATAGAGTTTTCTCTGCTAACCTGAAATGGTTCCTGAGCAGACCTCACTAGAGTTCTTTCTAATCATTTCAGTAAACACTCTGTATAGACCTGTGTGAGCCCTCTCGTCCCCTCACAGTTGGACCACCCACACATGTCTAATAGCCCTCTGACATGTCATAGAGTTCTCCTACACACCTCATAGTGTACTCTACACAGCTAAAATATCATGCATTACTAAACTCAGAGAGTCATTCCTACATGCACTCTCTAATCACCAAAAAGAAATCTCTACACACCTCAGAGAGACATCTTACATACCTCACTGAATGCAAACTATACTTTTTTTAAAGCCCCTTCTGATAACTATACTGCTTTGCATATCCTCTCTACATTCTGCAAATACCCTATCTATGCACCTCAGACAGCCTTCAGTGCACACCTCAGAGAACACTTTTGACTCATGACATATGGCCTTCTATGTACACAACAAATGCTGACCCTGATCCTGAACCTAGTCATGAACCTAACCCTAACTCGAACTACAAGCCCTCCCTACATAAAACAGAGGGCCCTCCCTGACCATGATACTGACCATGATCATGACCTTGACCCTAAACCCTAAACCTACATGCAACCAACACCCTAATCTCAGTTTTCTCCCTTCTACATCAATTTGCCCTCTCTACTCATCTCTCAGAGTTCATTTCTTCCATCAAAAGTCCCTACAAACACAACTCACTGAGCCATTCCCACACATCACACCTTTCCTCTGCACTACTGTGTGTCCTCCCAACTCACATCAGTGGCACATGCACACCCGTTAAATTGTCCTATGAAATGCATCATGGAACCCTCCTACACAACTCATAGAGTCCTCTTTACACAGCTCAGAGGCCACATGCTACCAACCTCAGAGGGCACTCTCTACACACCTGAGTGTACCCTCATACACATCAAAGGTAACCCTCTCTACCAACATCAAGGGCAGTCCCTAAACATCTCAGGAAAATATCCCTACACATCTCAGTGAGGCATGTCTATATATCTCACTGGGTACAAAATATAGTACTTTCTAAGTACTCACTACTAACTATTGTTCTTGGCAAGCCTTATTTAAACACAACAGAGAGCTTATCTACTCACCTTAGAAAGCTATTAATACACATCTCAAAGAGTCCATTCAACTCATCACTGAGTCACTCTTTATACACGGAAAATACTGACCATGACCCTTAACATAACCCTAATCCTAACCGTAACCTTAAATACAAGCCCTCCCTACATACCACAGAGGGTTGTCCCTGACTCTGATACTGAACAAGATATGGATCCTGACCCAAAACTGTAAGCCACACCCTAACTCTAACACAAGATTTATAGTTCTTTCCCTTTTATATCAGTTTGTCCTCCCTACTGATCTCACAGTGCTCTCAATACTCACCTCAAAAGGCTGTCTGTAAACAACTTACTGAGGTTTTTCTACCCAGCAAAGGACACCATCCCTATGCACATCTGTGAAACCCTTTCAACTCAATTCAGGGGGCCCTCCCACACACATCAATGTGCCCTCCTACAACCATCAAAGGGCCCTCCCTCCATATCTTAGAGGCCTCCTATGCAATGAAAAGAATCAAGAGAACCTTTTATTCACACCTAAAACACACCTCCCTACACATCTAAATAATCCTTCCCTATTTAAATCAAGAGCCCTTTATACACACTTAAAATTGCCATACATACACACATTAGGGATGCTTCCTCAACACATGTTTTAGCAACACCTGAACAATAAATAGAGCCCTCTTCATACACCCCAAAGAGTACTCCTTAGAGATTCCAGAGAAATGTTAATTCAAACTTCAGAATGTCTTTGTCAAACACCTTGGCAAAAACTACCTACACATCTAAAATAGACTTCACAACACACCAAAAAGTTCTCCCTAATTACTTGTGAGTTTTTACCTACCAAACTCAAAACACTTGTGATACTCCTTGAATTGACCTTCCTAAACAGCATTGATATCCCATCTACTATCCTTAAAGAACGCTCCTATCACACCTTAGTGTATTCTCCCTATTCATATCAAATGGATCTCACTATTAATTTCAAAGAGCCCTTGTACACAAACCAGATAGAACTTCTACACAGAAAAAAAAATGTACACCCACAGATATTTTTCTGCACACCTGATACCTCCCAACACATATCAGAGCACCTGAACTAAAAATTTCAGGGATACCTCTGTCCATACTTCAGAGTACCCTACCTGCACACGTTACAGACACCTCCCTAGACAACTGAGAAAGCCCTTCCTGCTTAAAGCAGGTGCCCTTACATCTCAGAAAGCCTTCCATTCACATTTCAGAAATACTATCCACACACCTCATTGAGCAATTCCCATACATCTCGGAGAACTGTCACTAAACACCACACAACACTTTTCTGCACACCTCACAATGTCCTACTTTCAAAGTCCAGTGGGCCTGTAACCCACTTCATAGAGCTCTTCTTTAAAACCTCAGTTAATCCACCCAATTTATTTCAGATATCTCTTCTTATTCACATTAGTGGTAACATTCCTGCACAACTTGGGAGTTCTTAATACTCAACTAAGAGCACCATTTCTATACACCCCAATGAAGAGTCCTCCCTACAAATCTCAGAGAGAATTCCATACAAACCTTGGAATGCTCTTTATACAAATCTCAGAAAACTCTACCTATATATCTACTAGATAACTCTAACTACCCAGCAATATACTCTCCCTATTTGTCTCCAGAAACCCTAAGTACAAACCTCAGATATTCCTTTAAGTGACCTCCTAAAATGACTGTGATTCCATCCACTATCCTCAACAAATATTCCCATCACACCTCAGTGTGTTCTCCCTACTCATATTAGATATGTTACTGTTGCCTTGATAGGACCCTCCCTACACAACTGAGATAGCCTTTCTAATCAGTCATAAAGTCTTCCTACACCTCATATATCCCTCTGCACACCCTAATAGGGACATATCTAGACACCTCTGAAAGCCCTCCCTGCACATATCAGTGTTCTGTCCCTATGTATTTCAATGACCCCTCCTTTTACACCTCAAAGAAAATACACTATGTATCTCACAGAGACCTCCCTACTTATATCAGGGAGTCCTACCTATGCACTATTATAGATCACCCAATCAACAACTCATAGGTCCCTCATTTCCCTGTCAACTTGTCCTCCATACTTATCTCACAGAGCTCTCAGTGCTCACTTTAAATGGCCTCTGAACACAACTGAGTCTTTTCTACTCATCTGAATATGCATTCCCTATGCACCTGGGTGAACCATCAAAACGCTTCTTAGAGGACCCTCCCACACACATCTAAGAGACCTCTGACACACATAACAGAACCCTGCTACACACTTCATGTAGCTCTTTTTACTCATCTCACAAAATACAAGTCTGAAAGTCATTCATATAGCAATTAGAATACCGCCATACACATTAGAGTCTTCCATATTCAACTCAAAGGCAATCCCTACATGCCACACAGTCATCCCTACATACCTCAGTGTGTACAAACTATACTGCTTTAGAAGTCCTCTCTTCTAACTATACTTCTTCACAAGTCCTCTCTAAGCACCAGAGGGCCTATTTGTGCACTTTTGAGAGCCCTCAATACACACCACAAGGAAGTCTTTTAACTCATAACAAAGGCTTTTCCTATACATCACAAATGCTAACCCTGATCTTGAATCTAACACATACCCTAGGTCCAATCATAACCTTCAACTCATACTGCACTCCCATCCACATCAGTTTGTCCTCTCCTCTCAATTCAATGAGCTTTCACTATTCACATAAAAGAACCTTATGGAAACCAACTCACTGATCTCTTTCTATCATACATGGAGCTCCATTCCCATGTAATTCTGTAAGCCCTCCCAAATCACCTTAGCGGTCCTTCCCAGAAACGTAAAAGCACTCAGACAAACATCATGAAATCCTCCTAAATACCTCATCAAGTGCACACTACACAGACCAGAGGACACTCACTACAAATATCAAGGAGCCCACCCTGTAAATATCAGAGTGCATTGTTGACACATAAAAAAACCTTCACTACTCATATTGTGATCTCTACCTACACATTTCCGAAAGAAAATCCTACAGAGCTAAGTGAGTTCACATCATACTCCTTTTCAAATCCTGTATACACAGCTCAGCAAATCCTAACCAAACAACTCAGATCAACCTCACTACTCACCCTGCCCTTTTACCTCTAAAGTCTATACCTAGACACTGAGAGTTCTCATGATTCTTTTATGACTGGTCTCCCTAAATGCTACAGACATTTCCTCTGTTATCCTCAAAGAAAACTCCCATCACAACTTGGTGTTCTCCTTACTCATATCAAAGGCACCTCTGTGAACCTTTCCAAATAAAAAGTGGGCCCTCCCACATACATAAAGGAACCCTCCAATACCCTTCAGAAACCCTTTATACATGCCTTAGAGAGACCTCACTACACAATGAAAAGAAACCACTTTTCCACCTCAGAGAAACTTTTCTACTCACCACAAACCACACTTCCCTACACATCTAAGTAATCCCTCCCTAATTAAATCATGATACTTTCTTACACACTTGAAATGCTGTGCTGTACATACTCACTTTAAGGACACTTCCTCCACATTTCTTGGAGAAACAACCAAACAATTGAGAAAGTCCTCCTTATCCTTCAAGTCCATTGATAAATTATTCTCCTTATGGGATTAACTGAGTGGTTACTGAGGGGAGGAAGAGCAGTACTGGAGGAGTTGTTTCATTGGAGGCATGCGTTTGTGGCACACATTGTGTATCTGGTGAGTGAGTGTCTCTTTCTGCCTCATTCGTATTAGCCACTTCCCTGAACCACACACTTCTGCCATGATATTTAACCTCATCTCAATGCCCAAAGAATGGACCAGCTTCCCATGGATTCAGATCTCTAAAACTGTGAACTCTCAAATAAAATTTTTTCATTTATAATTGGCCTAGTCAAGTCTTTTAGTCACAACAGAGAAAAAAACCGATGTAAACACAGCCATAGCCCTTTTCATAGGACCATTGAATTAAAGTACAAAGAAAGCACACTGAAAACACATTATATAAAGGTTAATGTACATGTTCCAAAATTAATGTTTTTGGCTATGTGTGTACACACTGAATCAGAATGTTTCTGGCATTGCATAACCACAACATAGTGAATTTGCAGCCCTGACTACACTATAAAAGCAACACTTAGGGCATTCTCATAAGATTTTCTTCCAGTTTTCTAAGCAAGGGAGTCTTGCTAAAGTCATTTTGCAACTGCAACAACAGTGGGACAGATTTTTAGTATAAAGTTTATAAATTCTACCAATTGTGCTTGTCTAACTGAACTATCACTCTTCCTATGCAGATCTCTAAGAACAGACACATAATGATCCCTTTCTTTGAACCCTGTATTTCCCATATTTTATACCTGACTCTGACTCACTCCCCTGATCTTCTTATCTTTGAGGACTTTTTTGACTTATAAGGTGCACCTCAAGGAGTGTCCCCTATACTAATGGTTGAAGAAAGTTACCCTGTGTCTGGATCCATATGGGCCATCAACTGCCTTAACCAGTGCAACCAAACTCCCAGGTCCAGCCAGGGGTGAAGAGGGATTCATATAAAGACCTTGAAGATTAAGCTGGGATCAGGTGGAGATCTGTTCTCTCATGGAGATGCAGATCTAAAGTTATGGCAGCAATCTTTATTTTTATATGTCTCATTGTCAGGTTAAAGACTATACAACCATTAATGTTTGTATTCAAGAAATTTACAGAAACTAGGACATCTTATGTTGCTTTCCTGTACTTACAAGCCACAGTTGCAAAGTGCAAAGTTAGAAGATTTGTGTAGCTCTCTAGAAAGTCCATTGTTAAAAAATTATTATAAGGTAGGCAGAAACTGGAGAAGTGGAGCTGGTGAAACATTGTGGTTGTCTAGGAAAAGAATTCCTTCCTTCACAGGAGCTGTGTGCCTGAGATCAAGGTCAGAGCTGATAGGACTCTTACAGAGAACCTGCTCATAAAGGAGATTGCCACAGCAGCTAAGCATTTTCTGCCCTTTCACAGAAATATTCCAAATCACCAGGCATGCCACAGCCATATGGTCATCAGAGATCCCCAATCTCAATCACTGCTCTCCCATCCTCTCTCACCACTTTCCACACTCTGGTTAATGGGAGACAGGGAATATCAGGAGACACCCTAGTCTTCCCTCTGCCTCATAAATTGGATGCAAGGGTGCACTTCTCTGGAAACACCTCCCAAAATTTATAGGAACAAGTTATAGGTTTATTCTGCACATGAGCCTGGCTTGATTACCAGTCAGCAAATGGAAAAAAATGATCTCTGAATACAAATATAAATTATTCTATCTCATAGAAGATGAAGAAAAATGGTCAAACTGTGCAATGTATAAGTTTTCTGAGTATCAGGTTCAAAATGGTACACTCCCTTAATTTTTGTTGCCTTTATGATATCTATATGTAATGAAATCTCCATAAGCTAATGCCAAAACTGATTCAAAAGCAGAGGAAATATTATGTCACTTTTTAATTGAAGTTTCTGCGATCTTAAAAGATTGTTTTCTCTTTTCCTATACTCTGGAATTCTGTTCTCTGAGTTAGTTCACATTAAGAGCTAAAGAAATGGATGATGAAAGAAAGAAAGAAAGAAAGAAAGAAAGAAAGAAAGAAAGAAAGAAAGAAAGAAAGAAAGAAAGGAAGGAAGGAAGAAGAAAGAAAGAAAATAATATGAATTGACCAGGTGCACCAGGCCTGAGAATGTCATGGAATTCACTAATTCCAATGCATTTTTTTTTCTTTCCAGAGAGTCACAGTAAGAAAAAATTAAAAGTATCCCAAATGTACGTATTTTCCTTGCAATGAGTGTCTTGAGGACTTCAAGTTCTCCCAGAATTTTTTCATATCTGAACTGCCTCTAATCTGATCCAGTTGTGTAATATTTCATACTGTGTCATGTTTCAAAGTCTCTGTCTTCTTCTGAGCTTCAGGGGTATTTTTATGAATTCAGCTTTGTTCCTGAATCAGTTGGTCTTGTTTTGTGTTCCTTGAGTTTCTTGCCTAATGTTTTCTTCTACTGTCTTTACTCAGAGTCCAATTATTCAAAAGTTAACTCATAAAGACACTGGAAGAGATTCCTTTTGTAAAGATCTAAGGATGGAGAATATACAATAGTGAAAATGAGAGTAAATCTTCCACCTTGGAGATTGAGTAGCCCACATGAACCTATGATTTTACTCTTCCTCATGGCTGGTAGATTCTACACCTTATGTCTCCAACTGCACAGGTCCTATGCATGTTTTGTAAAAATTTATGACAGGATTTATTTTAATTTCTCAGTGGTTTTATATGACACTCTGTGCAATAAATATCTGAAGCTATTTTGGGAATCTAAAATTATAAATTCTTTTTTTATATCATTTTTGTGCATATGTGTGCATACCTCTTTATTGTATGTTGTATCTACATATATGCTTTTGTCTACATATTATATATATGGTGCCAAACCTGGCATATATATAAAAAATAAGCATTAATAAATTTACAATAAAATGGATCCAAATGCCTTTCAGTTCACATGACTAAAAATGGTCAAATAGATAAAAGTAAGGATGTCTTTATTTATTTAACTATTCACTTCTCAAAGTGGCCTTGCAATCAATAGAGTGTTAATTTATCTTAAGTGGTTAAAGTGTAATATCTATTTCTTATAGGTTGTGTCTTTAGCAAAAAAATAATGATTTAAAATGTTAGGTAGTTTGATCTAAAATCTTGGATGTCATGGACACCATAAGTTAAAATTAGATGAATTAGATTTAACAGAAGTAGAATAAGCATTTATAGGTTTATTTCACTTAGCATGATATCCTCTTGTTCCATTCATTTATGGGCAAATGTCATAATTTTATTCTTCTTTATGAGTGAGTAATATTCCATTGTGTATATGCACTGAATTTTCTTTATCCCTTCTTATATTAAAGGGTCCTTCATTGGTTCCATAGCTTAGTTAATGGGAATCACATTGCTATAAACACTGATGTGGCCACATCACTGTAGTATGTTTATTTTAAGTGTTTTGGTACAAGATGAGTAGTGGAATAATTGGGTCAAATGATAATTCCATTACAAAATTTCTGTGAACTCTCCATACTACTGTCCAGAGCAGGTGAACAAATTTGTAGTTCAACCAGCACTATATGAGTGCATCTTCTTCCCCATATCCTTACCAACATTTATTTTTACTTGTATTCTTTATAATTGCCATTATAACTGTAATGAGATAAAATTTAAGTGTAGTTTTAATTCATATTTCTTTCACTGCTAAAGATCTTGAATTTTTTTATGTATTAGATGATCAATCATATTTTTTCTTCTTTGAAGTGCCTCTTCAGTTTCTTTGTCCACTTAGTGATTGGATTACTAGTTTTTATGGTTTTAACTTTTTTTGAGTTCTACATATACCCTGAATATTAATGATTTTTCTGAGGTATGGGAGGTATAGGTTTTCTCCCATTCTCTAGTTTCACTGTTCCCTTTCTGGAAAGATTCATTTGCTGTAACAAAACCTTTTAGTTTGATACCATCACATTTATTGATTCTTTATTTTACTTGTTGTGCTTTAAGCATCTTGTTGAGTTATTTGTTTCCTAAGATGCCACGATGGTATGTGGGCAAACTTTTTCTTCTAGTAGATACAGGGTCTCTGATATATTTCCTAGGTTTGACACAATTTGAGTGGAGTTTTGGGCAGGGTGTGACTTACTGGTTCAATTTTGTTTTCTTACATATGGGTTTGCAGTTTTTATAATACCATTTGTTGAACAGGCTATCTTTTCTCCAATACATGTTTATGGTGCCTTTGTCTAGTATGATATAACTGTATTTATGTGGGTTTGTCTCTGTATCTTCAACTCTGTACCATTGAAGCTCATGTCTGTTTTGATCCCAATACCATGACACTTTTGTTAGTATACCTCTGTAATATAATTTAAGTTCTGGAATTGTGATGCCTTCTGCTTCACATTTTTTGCTGAGGATTGCTTTGACTAATCTGCACCTTTTATTTTTCCAAACAAATTTCATGTTTGCTGTTTCTCTTTCTATGAAGAATATCATTGGAACCTTAATAGGAATTTTATTAAATCATTCTAGCACTTTTGGTAGTATAAAAATTTTGACAATATTATTTCTGCCTATCCAAGAGCATGGAAAATCTTTCCATCTTTTAAGGTCTTCTTCAATATCTATTTTAGTGTTCTGTCTTTTTCACTGTACATGTCTTTCACTTCTTTTGTTAGACTGATTCCAAAATATTTTATATTCTTTGAGGATATTGTGAAGGGAAAATATTTCTTAATTTCTCTTTCAGGTGACTCATCACTAATGTAGAGGGTGCAATTAATTTATGGGTGTTAATATTATATCCTGATAATTTACTGAATTCATTTGTGAGTACTAGGAATTTTTTCATGGAATTTCTTGGGTGTTCTAAATATAGAATCATGTCAGGAGCAAATACAGATAGTTTGAGTGTTCTTTTTCTACTTTTACCTCTTTAACTTTCCTGCTTCTAATAGTTTTGTCAAGAGTTTCCAGGACTATGCTGAATAGAAATGGCAGAAGAAGACATCTTGCCAGTTTTTAGAAGGGGTCCTTTTAATTTTTCTCCATTTAGAATGCAGATAAATTGTCCATTTAGAATGGAGATAAGTTGTCTTGGGATCAGCATATTTAGCTTGCACAATATTGCAGTATGTTTGTAATATCCCTAGTTTTTCTATGGTTTCTAATATGAATGAATGCTCTATTTTGTCAAATGCTTTTTATGCATCTATTGAGATATTCATGTGATTCTTGTATTTACATTTATTGATATGATGAACTATTTATTGATTTCCATATGCTGAACACACATTGCATTCAGGAATGAACCCCACGTGATCATTGTGCACTATATTTTTCACATGTTTTTGTATGTGATTTGCCAGTTCATTAGGCCTATTCATCTGATGTTTTCTTTCCTTGATGTGTCTTTTTCTGATTTTGTTTTCAGGGTGATAATAGAATCATAGAATCAATTTGAACTGTTTCCCTCCTTTTTAAATTTTAATTCATTGTACACAAATGGAGTATAACTATCATTTCTCTGGTTGAACACAAAGTATGGTCATACCATTTGTATATTCATACATGTAATGATATTTGCCTCATTCTATTACCTTTCCTTCCACTTCCCCTTTCTCATCCCTCATTTCTGTCTCCACAATCCATCCTTCTTCCATTATTTTCTTAACTCTCTCTGCCCCCATTATGTATCATCAACCAATTATCAGAGAAATTATTCAGCCTTCGATTTTTTGGGATTGACTTATTTCACTTAGCTTGATATTCTCCAACTCCATCAATTTACCTGCAAATGTCATAATTTTATTCTTCTTTGTGACTGAATAATATTCCATTGTGTATATATACCACAGTTTCCTTATTCAGTCATCTATTCAAGGACATGTAAATCAATTCCTCAATCTAGCTATTGTGAAATGAGTTGCTATAAACATTGATATAGCTGCATCACTGGAGTATGCTGATTTTAATTATTTGGGTATAGGCCAAGGAGTGGAATACCCAGGTCAAATGGTGGATCTATTTTGTTTTTGAGGAATCTCCATAGTGCTTTCCAGAGTGACTTCATGAATTTGCAACCCCAGCAATAATGTATGAGTGGACCTTTTCCCCCACATCCTCGCCAACACCTGTTGTTGCTTGTGTTCTTGATAATAGACATTCTAATTGGGGTGAGCTAAAATCTTAGGGTAGTTTAAAACACATTTCTCTTATTAGTAGAAAGGGAGAAACTCGTTGCCACACACACTTCAGATACAGCACTAATCTCCATAATTTATAAAGAACTCAAAAAACTTCACACCAAAAATACAAATGACCCAATCAATAAGTGGGCCAAGGAAATGAACAGACAATTCCTTTTCTTATTCATGGAATAAGTTGAGGAGGATTTGTGTCAATTCTATGAAAATCTTGTAGGACTCAGATAAGAGTTCATATCATCCTGGATTGTCTTTATTGGTAGACTTTTTGTGTCGTATTCAACAACTTTGCTTGAAATCAATCTGTTTAAATATTTTATGTCCCCCTGATTCAATTTGCATAGGTCATAGGTTTCTAATAATTTTTGGATGTCTTAAAGATTTTCTACTTTTTTATAAATTTTCATCATAGTTTCCAATTATCACCTTATTTCAGTGGTTTTCATAGTGATATGTTCTTTCATCTAGAATTTTAGTAATTTGAATTGTCTCCCTTTTTTATTAACTCAACTAAGCATTTATTAATCTCATTTAGTTTTTCAAAGAAACAACTTTATTGTCAGTTTTTTGATTGTTACTTTTGTTTCAATTTTATTGATTTCAGTTCTGTTTGCACTTGTTTTAGGCCACAGATTCTAACCCAGTGATAAAGGTGAGGCATATATGAGGGACTCCTATGATAATGTAGACTGCTAAAGTTGAGAGGCAACTCAGACTTTTAGGTTATTCAGTCCATAAAGGCTATGCTCATTTTTTTTTTTTTTTGCAGTGCTGAGGATTGAACCCAGGGCCTTGTGCTTGCAATGCAAGCACTCTACCACTGAGCTATATCCCCAGTCCCATAAAGGCTATGAAGGGTGAAAGGCTACATATACAGAGGCTACTATGATCATAGAGGTCACTCAAGTTACAATGGTTTCTGAAATCATGGAACCTATTAAGAAAATAAAGTCTATTTATGCAATAAAGGCCAGGCATTTCTCTGTAGCTACAGAAGTTTTAGATCATAGAAGCTACTCAGTTGTAGAAATGATGTAAGTCATGAAAGCATGCCATTCATAGATATGCAGATCATACAGGATATTTAAGTCTTTGAGGCTATAAAGGTCATCATGATTACAAAGATCAGGGAGCCCTTCTTCATAAGATATAGAATTATTTTGCTGAACAGCTTGCTTAGTTTGTGGAGACTACTCAGGGCAGAGATGGTAAACAAACAAAAGAGGTTACTCAGATCAAACATAGAGGAAACATCCAGTCATTGAGACTATGTGTATCCTAGAGGCTATGTAGGTTATAGAGGCTACTGGGGTCATACCAAATACTCATGTTGCCTAGAATCTGCAGGCCACAACATATTTCTAAAGTAATTTAGTCTATTCAGGAAGTAGAATATGCACAGGTATAAAAGATATTCAGAACACAGACACTACAAATGTTACAGAGGTTACAAAATTGAAAAGGTTATGCAGGTCATAGAGACTATGCAGGTCATAGAAGCTACATGGTTATAATTGACTAGAGAGTATCACAGGCCTTATAGTTGACCCAGCTATTCCACTCCTTGACCTATACCCAAAGGACTTAAAATCATCATGCTATAGTGATGCATTCACATCAATTTTCATAGTTGTTTAACATACAATAGGTAGACTGTAGAACAAATCTAGATGCCCTTTAATTGATGAATGGATAAAGAGACTGTGGTCTATATACACAATGGATTATTACTTAGCCATAAAGAAGAATAAAATTATGGCATTTGAAAGCAAATGGATGAAGTTGGAGAATATCATGATGAAATAAGCCAATCCAAAAATACCAAAAGCCAAATGATCTCTCTGTTAAGCAGATGATGAAACATAATGTGGAATGGGAAAAAGGCAAGAATAATAAAAAGATGAATTTTATAGAGGAAAAAGAGTGGTGGGAGGAGTGGGGACAGGAAAACTAACAGAATAAGACAAACACCATTACCCTATGTGCATGTATGATTACACAAATGGTACTACTCTACTTCATGTACAACCAGAGAAACAAGTTGTACCCCATTTGTTTACAATGAATCAAAATAAATAAATTATATAAAAAACTTCTACAAACTCCTATGACTAACATTAAACAAATCTCTACAGTAAAATAATATTCAATCATGTTTTCTTACAAATTTTCATGCATACATTCTTATGAATATTAATATTTATTGATATACCTATTCATTCCCTTACCCAAACCCTAGTCCCAAACAAAATATAGTATGAACCCTAACCATACTCCTACAACTGAAGTTAAATTAACATGAAACCATGAAACCATACATACTTAAGTGAATGGTTACAGGTATTTTGGCATATACCTCTAATGGAGTAATCATTGATATATTCAAACATATGTATATGTATCATTTCCCTGAACATCTCTCATATACAAAATAAATATTAGTACAACTAACATTGAATCAATCTTGAAAGAAAAAAGTATACAATTTTACATATTTTCCTACATGTATTCATGTGTACATCCTACTGAATATTTGTGTTTCCTGATATAACTATTAATTACCTAAACCTAACCCTAATCCTACCCCAAATTTTGTACACCCAATGCATTCTGACACCTTAAACTCATTTTACATGAAGTGATTCATACATAGGTGTATGTTTATTGTTTTTGCCCATATCACTAAAATATAATGGTGTGTAATAATTATCACATTTGTATATATGCATCCAGGACATTTACTTGTGAATCTCTTATAAAACAAATCATTATTTGTATGACTATCATTAAAACAATTTCATGAGTGCAAAAATATGCACTCATTTGTGTTTTCCTTCATGTTTTCACATGTACATTCTTATGAATATGTATACTTTCTGATATTTCTATTCATTCTTAACATATCCCTAGTTTTATGTAAAATTTTATAATAACCCTATATGTACACCTATAACTCAACTTTATTTTACTTGAAACCAAATATGCTTGGTAAGTGTTTTCAGTCATTTTTACTGATAAATAAGAAATTTAGTGGTGTAATCATTAGAATTTTTCATATGTTTATGTGTTATTTATCTATGTACAACATTATGGATAAAATCCTACTT
This sequence comes from Sciurus carolinensis, assembly GCF_902686445.1. Taxonomy (NCBI): domain Eukaryota; kingdom Metazoa; phylum Chordata; class Mammalia; order Rodentia; family Sciuridae; genus Sciurus; species Sciurus carolinensis. Next base: position 936,150 of record NW_025920162.1, on the reverse strand, counting down.
TTATGATTAAAACTAAATAATCCATAAGGTAAAATCTGTACATTTATGCATATTTTCCTACACACATTTGCACACACATTCTATGATTATTTATTTTTCCTGCTATCTGTATTCATTCCCTAATCCTAACCTTATCCCCATCCAAAATTTGATAGGAAACCTAACTGTAACCCTACAACTAAAGTTCATTTAAGATGAAACCATAAGTATTGAGGTGAATGTTAATGGACATTTTGGAGTACCAGCCTAAAATTTAAGGGAGTAATCATGAATATGTTCAAATATTTGCATATACAAAAATTTACCTGTACAAACATGTTCAAAAATATTAGTACAACAAACTTTAAACCAATCTCCACAGAGAAAAAGGACAATCGTACATATTTTCCACCATTTATCCATACATTCTAATGAATACTTATGTTGCCTGATATACCTATTCATTCTCTAACCCTAATCCTAGCCACACCCAAAATATTGTGGGAACCCTAACTGTATCCCTTAATATGAAGCTATTTTAAAATCAAACCATACATAATTAGGTGAATGTTTATTGGTCTTTTGGCTTTGGTACCTGAAATTTAACTGTGTAATCGTTAACATATTTTACATATATGAATATATGTAATTTACATATTTATGCCTCATATGTAAAGCATTCTACTCATAAAATAAAAATTGAACTAATACCTCAAATGAAATGTGCATTTAAATGTTTTCTATGTTATTTTCAAGTATGAATTCCTATAACAATTCATGATTCTTGAAAAATTTATTTGTTAACACTAACCCTAGTCCCACCCAAAATTTGGTTCCAACAGAAGAGTTACAACAAAACCTTAAAATCTTTTTAAAGAAAACCATACACTTAAATAAACATTGACAGACATAGGACTCACATATTTATTATTTAACTATGCAATTATTAAATTAAACAAATATTATCCATTGTATCATTTCACTATGCATCACTCATAAGTATTAGCATGTATTTTTATGACTAAAATTACACAAATCCTCGTGGTTATAAATGGTTGCTAATGTTTTCCTACATCATTTTATATCTAAATTCTATTCCTGTTTCCTGATATACCTAGTTATTCCTTAACTATTACCCTATCCATACATAAAATTTTGGACTAAACCTAAAAGGACTGATAAAATTGAAGCTCATTTAAATAAAGTCCTGCGAGCTTCTCCAGGTTCTCGGAACAGAACTGGCCCGCTAGTGAGAGCCTTTCTGACCAGAACAAGCTCCGAGTCCGGAGCCACTGCAGCACAGCGTACTCCGGCAACGAACCAGCGGAGAGCCGCGATCAGCAAGCAGCCTCTGGGATTAGGGCAGGGAAGCCAGAGACCTCTTCAGGTGGCTTTGCCCACTCCGGCTGCAGGCTCTCTTCACAGGGCGATCCAAGATGGCAGCCTAGAGGGAGACTGCACCCCAAGTCGCTCCAGAACCCAGGAGTTAAGAAGGGGAGGCATTGAGAGACTCGGACTGAAATAGAGCCACAGGTGAGTCTGCCCACTGGGTAAAGCTCGGCCCGGGTGGCAGGCCCAGATAGAGGTGGCTTATTGGAGCCTGGCAGGGCAGCTAGAGTCATATCAAGGTAGCCTTGCACACTCCGGCAGTGGGCTCCTCCCACACGGCCAGCTGCATGGCGCAGGACCACAGTGAGAGCATTTCCGCAGAGAGCCAATTCCAAACCATGGAACCAGTAGGGGGCTAGGGGCAGTTTTCTTCAGATGAGATGCTTTATCAGATTCCTCCAAGACATCAGGCTACTGAAGGCTGGGAGGTGATACACTGGAATTCTACCGAGACACTATAAGCCAATAGAGGAAAACTGCAATATCTCAGGGTCCCACTGACAACTGACCAATATGAGAAAACAAGGGAAGAAAATGTCCCAAACAAATCTAGATACTACATCAATAAAACCCAATGACAGCACAGCAGAAGAAATGTCAGAAAGGGAGTTCAGAATGTACGTAATTAAAACGATCAGGGAAGCAAATGAGGAGATGAAAGAGCAAATGCAGGCATTGAAGGAGGAGATGAAAGAGCAAATGCAGGCATTAAATGATCACACCAATCAACAGTTAGAAGACCAAATACGGGAAGCAAGAGATCATTTCAATAAAGAGTTGGAGATACTGTAAAAAAACCAAACTGAAATCCTTGAAATGAAGGAAACAATAAACCAAGTTAAAAACTCCATAGAAAGCATAACCAATCGGATAGAACACCTGGAAGACAGAACCTCAGACATTGAAGAGAAATTATTTAATCTTGAAAGCAAAGTTGGCCAAACAGAAAAGATGGTAAGAAATCATGAACAGAATCTACAAGAATTATGGGATATCATGAAAAGGCCAAATTTAAGAATTATTGGGATTGAGGAAGGCTTAGAGAAACAAACCAAAGGAATGAACAATCTATTCAATGAAATAATAACAGAAAATTTCCCAAATCTGAAGAATGAAATGGAAAACCAAGTACAAGAGGCTTATAGAACTCCAAACATACAAAATTACAACAGACCCACACCAAGGCACATTATTATGAAAATACCTAACATACAAAATAAAGACAGAATTTTAAAGGCCGCGAGAGAAAAGAATCAAATTACATTCAGAGGGAAACCAATAAGAATATCAGCAGATTTTTCAATCCACACCCTAAAAGCTAGAAGGGCCTGGAACAACATATACCAAGCACTGAAAGAAAACGGATGTCAACCAAGAATCTTATACCCAGCAAAACTTACCTTCAAATTTGACGATGAAATAAGATCCTTCCATGATAAACAAAAGCTAAAGGAATTTACAAAAAGAAAGCCAGCATTACAGAACATTCTCAGCAAAATATTCCATGAGGAAGAGATGAAAAACAACGATGCAAATCAGCAACAGGAGGCGCTAGCCTAAAGGAATAGCCAAATAAAGGAGAAACCAAATCATGTCAAAAAGAAATATGAGTCAATTGACTGGGAATACAAATCATATCACAATAATAACCCTGAATGTTAATGGCCTGAATTCATCAATCAAAAGACACAGACTGGCAGATTGGATTAAAAAGAAAAATCCAACAATATGCTGCCTGCAAGAGACTCATCTCATAGAAAGAGACACCCATAGACTAAAGGTGAAAGGATGGGGAAAAACATACCATGCACACGGACACAGCAAAAAAGCTGGAGTATCCATCCTCACCTCAGATAATGTGGACTTCAAACCAAAACTAATCAGAAGGGATAAAGAAGGACATTACATGCTGCTTAAGGGAAGCATAAATCAGCAAGACATAACAATCATAAATATCTATGCCCCGAACATTGGCTCTTCCACGTACGTCAAACAAATCCTTCTCAATTACAGAATTCAAATAGACCACAACACAATAATACTAGGCGATTTTAACACACCTCTCTCACCACTGGATAGATCGTCCAAACAAAAATTGAATAAAGAAACTATAGATCTCAACAACACAATCAGCAATTTAGACTTAATGGACATATATAGAATATACCATCCAACAAAGAACGAATACACTTTCTTCTCAGCAGCACATGGATCCTTCTCTAAAATAGACCATATTTTATGCCACAAAGCTACTGTTAGCAAATACAAGAAGATAGAGATACTACCTTGTACTCTATCAGATCATAATGGATTGAAATTAGAAATAAATGACAGAATAAAAAACAGAAACTTCTCCAATACCTGGAGACTAAATAATACACTATTATATGATGAATGGATAACAGAAGACATCAGGAGGGAAATAAAAAAAACTCTTAGAAGTAAACGAGAACAAAAACACATCATATCAAAATCTCTGGGACACTATGAAAGCAGTACTTAGAGGAAGATTTATTTCATGGGGTGCATTCAAAAAAAGAAGTAGAAATCAACAAATAAACGACTTAACACTACAGCTCAAAGCACTAGAAAAAGAAGAGCAGACCAATACCAAAAGTAGTAGAAGACAGGAAATAGTTAAAATCAGAGCCGAAATCAGTGAAATCGAAACAAAAGAAACAATCGGGAAAAATTAACAAAATAAATAGTTGGTTCTTTGAAAACATAAACAAAATCGATAAACCCTTAGCCACACTAACAAAGAGAAAGAGGGAGAAAACTCAAATTACTAAAATTCGGAATGAACAAGGAAACAGCACAACAGACACGAGTGAAATACAAAACATAATTAGAAGCTATTTCGAAAATATATACTCCAACAAAACAGAAAACCTCGAAGACATCAACAAATTTCTAGAGACATATGAACTACCTAAACTGAACGAGGAGGACATACACAACTTAAATAAACCAATTTCAAGCAATGAAATAGAAGAGGTCATCAAAAGCCTACCAACAAAGAAAAGTCCAGGACCAGATGGGTTCTCAGCCGAGTTCTACAAAACCTTTAAAGAAGAGCTCATTCCAATACTTCTCAAACTCTTCCATGAAATAGAAGAGGAGGGAACCCTACCAAACTCGTTGTATGAAGCCAATATCACCCTGATACCTAAACCAGACAGAGACACATCGAGAAAAGAAAATTTCAGACCAATATCCTTAATGAATATCGATGCAAAAATTCTCAACAGAATTTTAGCAAATCGCATACAAATATATATTAAAAAGATAGTGCACCACGATCAAGTGGGTTTTATCCCAGGAATGCAAGGTTGGTTCAACATTCGGAAATCAATAAATGTCATTCACCATATCAACAGACTTAAAGTTAAGAATCACATGATTATTTCAATAGATGCAGAAAAAGCATTTGATAAAATACAGCATCCCTTCATGCTCAAAACACTAGAAAAAATTGGGGTAGTGGGAACATTCCTAAACATTATAAAGGCAATCTACTCTAAGCCCATGGCTAATATCATTCTAAATGGTGAAAAACTGAAAGCGTTCCCCCTAAAAACGAACAAGGCAGGGATGCCCTCTTTCATCGCTTCTATTCAACATCGTCCTTGAGACTCTAGCCAGAGCATTCAGACAAACCAAAGAAATTAAAGGGATACGAATAGGAAAAGAAGAATTCAAACTATCCCTGTTCGCTGATGACATGATTATATATTTAGAGGAACCTGGAAATTCCACCAGAAAACTTTTAGAACTCATAAGTGAATTCAGTAAAGTAGCAGGTTACAAGATCAATGCTCATAAATCCAATGCATTTTTATACATAAGTGATGAATCTTCACAAAGAGAAATTAGGAAAACTACTCCATTCACAATAGCATCGAAAAAAATAAAATACTTGGGAATCAATCTCACAAAAGAGGTGAAAGACCTCTACAATGAGAACTACAGAACACTAAAGAAAGAAATTAAAGAAAACCTTAGAAGATGGAAAGATCTCCCATGTTCCTGGATAGGCAGAATTAATATCGTCAAAATGGCTATACTACCTAACGTGCTATACAGATTCAATGCAATTCCAATTAAAATGATGTACCTTGCAGAAATAGAGCAAGCAATTATGAAATTCATCTGGAAGAATAAAAAACCTAGAATAGCTAAAGCAATCCTCAGTAGCAAGAGCGAAGCAGGGGGTATTGCAATACCAGATCTTCAACTCTACTACAAAGCAATAGTAACAAAAATGGCATGGTATTGGTACCAAAATAGACAGGTAGATCAATGGTACAGAATAGAGGACATGGACACAAACCCAAATAAATACAATTTTCTCATACTAGACAAAGGTTCCAACAATATGCCATGGAGAAAAGATAGTCTCTTCAACAAATGGTGCTGGGAAAACTGGAAAACCATATGCAATAGAATGAAATTAAACCCCTATCTCTCACCCTACACAAAACTCAATTCAAAATGGATCAAGGACCTCAGAATCAGACCAGAGACCCTGCATCTTATAGAAGAAAAATAGGTCCAAATCTTCAACTTGTTGGCTCAGGATCAGATTTCCTTAACAGGACTCCCATAGCACAAGAAATAAAAGCAAGAATCAACAACTGGGATAGATTCAAACTTAAAAGCTTTCTCTCAGCAAAGGAAACTATCAGAAATGTGAAGAGAGAGCCTACAGAGTGGGAGAATATCTTTGCCAACCATACCTCAGATAGAGGGCTAATTTCCAGAATCTATAAAGAACTCAAAAAACTCTACACGAAGAATACAAATAATCCAATCAACAAATGGGTTAAGGAAATGAACAGACACTTCACAGAAGAAGATGTACACGTAATCAACAGATATATGAAAAAATGTTCAACATCCCTAGTAATAAGGGAAATGCAAATCAAAACTACCCTAAGATTTCATCTCACCCCAATTAGAATGGCGATTATCAAGAATACAAGCAACAATAGGTGTTGGCGAGGATGTGGTGAAAAAGGAACACTCATACATTGCTGGTGGGGTTGCAAATTAGTGCAGCCACTCTGGAAAGCAGTGTGGAGATTCCTCAGAAAGCTTGGAATGGAAACACCATTTGACCCAGCTATCCCACTCCTTGGCCTATACCCAAAGGACTTAAAATCAGCATACTACAGAGATACAGCCACATCAATGTTCATTGCTGCTCAATTCACCATAGTCAGATTGTGGAACCAACCTAGATGCCCTTCAGTTGATAAATGGATAAAGAAACTGTGGCATATTTATACAATGGAATATTACTCCGCAATGAAGAATGATAAAATTATGGCATTTGTAGGCAAATGGTCGAAATTGGAGAATATCATGCTAAGTGAGATAAGCCAATCTCAAAAAACTAAAGGATGAATGATCTCGCTGATAAGGGGATGAGGACATATATTGGGGGGTGGGAGGGGCTAGCATTAGGTTTAGGGTTAGGTTTAGAGTTAGGCTAATGAGAGCGGCAAGAATGAAGGAAAGAAGGACTGTATAGAGGGAAAAGAGGGGTGGGAGGGGTGGGGGGAGGGGAAAAATAAAATAAACATCATTACCCTATGTAAATGTAAAAAAGTAAAAAATAAAAAAATAAAAAATAAATAAATAAAGTCCTGCATATGTACTTAGTTGTTTTCAATGGTTTTGACTCACATACCTAAATTTTAATGTTGCAAATGTTAACATATTCATATGTAGACATGTATGTAATTTAATATTCTTCTCCATAGGAAAAACCAGATTCATACAACTAACAATAATCCAAACCCTTTGACAAAAATGTACACTCATATATAGTTTCCCATATATTTTCACTTCTGAGTTTTTATCAATATTCTTGTTTAATGACATACCTATTGTTTTCCACCCTAAACATATAGTCAACTAAAATTTGTTCCTAATTTTCACTGGAACTCTACACCTTAAGCTCATTTTACATGTAACAATACATAATTATGTGAAAATTTATGAATGTTATGATTATGTACCTGAATTTCAATGGAGTAATCATTAAAATATTTGCATATATGCATGTATGTCAGTTATCACTGCATTCATCTTATGTAAAAAAATCACACTTATACAACAAACTTTAAAACAGTCCACATGGTAAAATTGTACATTCACATGTTTTTCTTGATGTTTTCAAATACATTTTCTTATGAACATTCAAGCTTTCTGATAAACCTATTTATTCCCTAACTGTAACACTTTAACTCCAAAATTTATTACAAAACCTAGAATACCCTTACACATAAAGTTTATTTTACATGAGGTGATATATACTTAGGTATACATTTATCATTTCTTTGATTCACATCAATAAACTTCAATGGTATAATCAATAAAAATTTATATATAACCATATAGGCCATGTACTTGTGAATTCCTCATATGTAAAAATTAGTCATAGGACTAACATTAAACCAATCTCATATGCAAAAAATGTACATTCATATGACTTTATCTTCCTGTTTTACATGGGCATTCTTAAAAATATGCCTGTGTGCTGATATACCTCTTCATTTCCTAAGCTATCACTAGCTCCTCATAAAAGTTGGTACTAACCCTAACTGAAGACATGTAACTCACACTCAGTTTACATGAAACCAAGCATGCTTAGATGAATGTTCACAGAAGTTTTGACTAATGTATCTGAAATTTAATGGTGTAATCCTTAGTGTAGTCTTATAGGCAAATATGTCATTGACCTGTTCAACCACCTCATGGGTAAAAAACGAGATTGCATGACTAATAGTAAATAATCCACGTGGCAAAATATGTAAATTCATATAGGTTTTTCTCCATGTTATCAGGCTTACATGATTATAAATTCCCTCTTTCCTGTTATACATATTTATTCCTTAAATCTAACCTTTGCACCAACCAATATTTAGTGTTAAATCTTAGTCTCCTGTACATCAAAGACATTTTTTATATATCCATACTTACTAAGGTTAATGTATATGATAGCTTTGCCTTATGTACCTGAAATTAAGTGGTACAATAATTAATGTATTCACATCTTTATATAACATTTCTTACCCTATCCCAAAACCTAGTTCCACTCAAAAATTGATACTTCCCTAAAATTTTCCTACATGCTAATCTCATATTTCATGAAATATGCATGCTCATTTTAATGTTTAATATCATATTGCATTAAGTACCTGAAAATTAATGGAGTAATCATTAACATGTTCATATAAGTTCAAAAATGCCATTTGCCAGTAAATTCCCCATATTTAAAATAGTACTCATATGGCTCCTTTTAAAAAATTCCCATGACAGTAAATTGATATACACTTATGTCTCCTGCAAGTTATCATACATCTATTTTCATGAATATTCTTATTGACTGATATGCCCATTAATTCCCTAGCCCTAATCCCACCAAACTTAGGTAATAACTATAACAATTTCCTACACCTAAAATTAATTTTACATGCAAGCATACATATTTAGGTAAATGTTCATGGGCATTTTTTTCTTATGTACCTGTAATTTAATGGTGTCATCAATAACATTCTCCTGTGTTTTCACATGTCATTTACCTGTGCATCCATCATATATTAAAAAACTTACTTGTAGAACTAACAATAAACATATATCCATGGTCATTAAAGAAATTCACATATTTTTTCTACATATTTTTTATCCATTCATATGATTACATATGTCTGCTAATATACCATTTCATATCCTAAATTTACCCCTACAGCAACCAAAATTTTGGACTAACCCTAACTGTTCCCACACCTGAAGTTAATTTTACATTTAACCACATATTCTTAGGTGAATGCTTATGGGAATATTACTTGAAATACTTGATACAGAATGATGTAATCATTAACATCTTTGTATGTGTGCAAAAATGTCACTTACCTGTGCATCCTTCATTGGTATAAATTTTACATGTTTACTAACATTAAACCACTCCATTTGTGACTGACAGACCAATTTGATTCTACATGTGCAGTCTGAAAAATAAGAAAATATATTCCATTTATGTATGATTTATCAAAATGATTAAGTGCATTTTACTGTCTTGTATAGCTAAATAGAACAAATGAATAAATTAATAAAAATTTAAAAAATTCTCATGGAAAAATGTGCATTCAGATATGCTTTTTCTAAATGTTCTCTTGTTTCCATTCTTATGAATATTAAAGTTTCTTCGTGTACCTATTAATTCTTAACCTTACCCCTGGCCACACCCAACATTTTGTACTAACCCTAAACTCATCTACACCCAAAGGTCATTGCATATAAAACTATATATTGTTAGCTGTATTTTATGTGTTTTTGGGTTTTTTTATCTAAAATTTAACTAGGTAACCATGAACACATTCATACATGAATATTTGTCATTTACCTATGCAACCCTATGGGTAAATATGAACTTCTATGAATAACATTAAATCAATCTCCACAGCAAGAAATAAACATTAATATCTGTTTTTTCTACATTTATTCAGGAATACATTTATGTTCTTGATATACCTACACATTCCCTAAGCCTAGTTCCACCAAAATTGTGGTACCAACTCTAAACTTACACCTAAAGCTTATGCTAATGTTAAATGCTGCTATAAACTTAGATGAACATTGACAGGTGTTTGGCCTACATAACTACTATTTAACTGTGTGATGATTAACATACAAATATATGCTTATGTGTCATTTATTCATTCATCCCTCATATACAATAACATTGGTATGACTAATATTACACAAATTCTAATGCAAAATTTGGATATTTTTATATATGTTTTTCTTTATGTTTTTATGCATATGATGTATTCATGTTTCCTGATACAACTATTTATTCCCTAATCGTTGCCCCTAGACCATCATAAACCTTGGGCTAAACCTAAATGGGCTCCTACAATGGAAACTCATTCTATGTGAAATATACATACTCTCATTTTTTTTTGAGGGTTTTGGTTTATACACCTGAAAATCAATGGTATAATATTTAACATATTCATATATATGCACACATGCCATTTAACTGTTTCATTCACAGGTGAAAATATATTCATACAACTAAAAATAAATCAGTCCCCACAGTAAAGAGTGTACACTCATATATGACTTCCCTTGTGAATTTTTATCAATATTGTTTTATAAAGACAAAACTTTTTATTCTCTAACACTAGCACCAACCAAAATTGTTTATTAAACCTCCCTAGACCACAACACCTGAAACTCATTTTACATGAAACCATACATATTTAGGTGAACATCCATGGGTGTTTTGGTTTTTGTGCCTGAATTTCCTTGAGCATTCATTAAAATACTTGTACATACGCATATATGTGAGTCACAGTGCATCCTTATATGTAAAAAATGTGCTTGGAAGACTAATATTAAACCAATCCCCTGAGTAAAAAATGTACACTTATTTAGGTTACTTTCATGTTTTCACACGTATATTCTTATGAATATTCATACTTCCTGACACCTCTTCTTTTTTTAATGTAACTATAGCTCCTCAAAATTTAGTACAAACCCCAAAATTACCCTTAAATGTGAAGATCATTTTACAAAAAGTGATACATACTTAAATGTATTGTTATCATTGATTTGGCTCACATACCTGACTTTTTATGATGTAATCTTTAACACATTCATATATATTCACATATGCCAAATACTTAAAAATCCCTAATATGTAAAAAATTATTCTTAGAACTAACTTTAAACACATTCTAATGGAAAAAAATACATTCACATGAGTTTTTCATCATGTTTTCACATGTATATTCTTGTGAATAATCATGTTTACTTATGTACCTATTCATTCCCTAACATAGAGCAAGTACAATGTAAATTTTGATACTGACCCTAATGGTATACCTATACTTAATTTCATTTTAGATGAAACCAAATATTCTTAGGTGTATGTTTGCTGGTGCCTCGATAAATAAATTTGAATGTTAACAGTGTAATCATTAACTTTCTTATATATACATGTTCCATTTACCTGTCAACCACCTCATTGTTTAAAAAATTATTTCTATGATCAATATTCAACCACAACAAAAATATATATTCATATGTTTTTCTCCATGTTTTCAGGCAGGTTTATAGTCTTATGAATTTTATGTTTCCTTACATACCTATTTGTTCTTTAACTGTAACCTAAACACCAACCAACATTTGGAACTTAACCTAAATGTTTCCTATGACTAAGGTCATTTTACATATAACCATACATATTAAGGTGAATGTATAAGAGTGCTTTGGCATACTTACTTGAAATTTAATGTTTTCACATTTATTTTATATGTACATATATGTGTGTGTGTATATATATATATTTATATATACTTATATACACACATGCATGCCTATAAATTATTTACCTGTGCATTCCTCATTTCTAAAACAATGTTCTTTTATGCATATACTAAACCAATTTTTTGGACAAAAAATGTAGTCTCCTACATGTTTTGTTATACTTTTGTGCATCCATTCTTATGAATATTCATGTCTATTGATATAATTTTTTGTACCGTAACCTGAAACCTAGCACCATTCAAACATTGGTTCTATCTTAACCATTTCCCATACACCAAGCTCACTTTTCAGGAAACCACACATACTAAATTCAATGTTTGCCATCATATTTCTTAAGTGTCTGAAATTTAATGGAATAATTAACATATTAACATAAGTTCAAATGTTTTTTTATCTCTGCATCTGTCATATCTAAAATTTGTACTTTATGGTTCATATTTAAAAAATCCCTATGGCAAAATTGAATATTCACATATGTTTTCCTACAAGTTTTGATACATCCATTCTCATGAATATTCTTGAATCTTGATATGCCTAAATAATCCCCTAACCCTAACCCTGGACCCACCATAATTGAGTACTAACTCTAACATTTTTTACAACTGAAATTTATTTTATTGCAAAGCATACATTCTTAAGTAAATGTAGATGGGCCTTTGTGCTTATATACCTATAATTTGATGGTGTAATCATTATTTTTTATATGTTCATTTATGTCATTTAGCTGTGCATCCTAATATGTAGAAAATTGTACTCTTAGGTCTAATAGGGAAGGAATAGACATGGACATTAATGTAATTTATATATATTTTTTACATATCTTCTTGCATTCATGCTTATGATTATGCATGCTCTCCATACATTATTTTATTTTATTTTTATTTTTTTTGTGGTACTGGGGATCAAACCCAGGGCCTTGTGTTTGTGAGGCAAGCACTGTACCAACTAAGCTATCTCCCCAGCTCCCAATATATTTTTAATATTATAAACTTAGCCCTAGACACAACAAAATTTGGAAGAACCCTTATTACTCCTTGAACCTGAAGTAATTTTTACATGACATCATACATAATTAGATGAAGATTTAAATTGTTTTTCCTGATGTACATAATTTTGTAAGGTGTAATTTTTGGCAAAATCATATGAATGCATAAATATCATTTACATGTGCTTGCCTCAGGTAAAATTCTTTAATGTTTAACTAACATGAAGACAGTTCCCACTGAAAAAGAGTGTGCACTCATGTATCTGTACCTATATTCATGTGCTGATTCTTTAAAATATTTGTATTTCCTCATCCACCTATTACTTTCCTCTTATCCATAGCCCCATCCAAAATTTTGTACTAAGTCTAACACTCCTCTACATGAAACCATACAATATTAGTTTAGTATTTATGAGCATTTTGTTTTGTTGACCTGAAATTTACTGATTTAATCATTTCCCCATTCCTATATATACATGTTTGTCATTTAACTCTGCAACCTTGTTGGGTAAAAATTTACTAATACATCCAATGTTAACCTAACTTTCACAACAAAAAGTGTACATCCTTATGTGTTGCTTTACAAGGAATCACACATACATTCTTATGAATATTCATATTTCCTGATTTAACTATTTGTTCCCTAACCCCAATCCTAGCCACACCCACAATTTGGTACAAACCATAATGTATGCCCCAAAAGAAGTTAATTTAACATGAAATCATACATATTTAGGTGAATATTTATGGGCCCTTTGCATATGTTTCTGAAATTTAAAAGAGTAATAATTAATATATTTAAATATATGCTTATCTGCCATTTACCTGCACATCTTTCATATGTAAAAAAGTATTAATATGACTTACATTAATACAATTTCCACACCAAAAATGTAAACTCCCACTTACATTTTTTACTAACCCTAACCCTAGTCCCACCCAAAATTTACTAATTACAAACTTACATCTACACATGAATCTATTTTAAATAAAACCATACACTTAGAGGAACACTGACAGGACTTTGGCTTACATACCTAACATTAATGGTGTAATAATAAACATATCCAAATATATGCATAGGAAACTTTTAACCTTGCATCCCTCATATGTAATAACATTACATGAATCTGTTAGCAAAAAGTGGATATTCATATATTTTCTGACATATATTTAAGTAAAACTTGATTTCTACTTCAATATCCCAGACCAAATTTGATCTTCATGATAGGACCTTATTTTCTACCTACACTACCTTCATTTTTATGATAGGAATATGTTTTCTACCTACACTGACTCCCTGTGTTGAATGCTTGCTTCATTGACTGCTTTAGGCCTCCAAACTCATGTTATCATCCGTGGTAATGTTCAACCTGCTCATTTACTTATATCACTTAGCTGCCCCCATCCTTTCCTGCCTGTGAGACAAAACCCTCTTTCAGAAACTGGCCCTCACCTACTTCTTCAGTTGCAACTCTCCATTCCTCTCAGATATTTCAAGAATACCTGTCTCAAACCACCAGGACATACTTCTCTGATTGAAGTGGTTTTTATCCTTTTCAGAATTTCTAACATTCTATTAGACACTAGATGGTGGCATAACTTTGAGCCAGGGGGCCAGGCTAGATGGTAGCATAGCAAAATTTAAGATATTTCAAGAATACCTGTCTCAAACCACCAGGACATACTTCTCTGATTGAAGTGGTTTTTATCCTTTTCAGAATTTCTAACATTCTATTACACACTAGATGGTGGCATAATTGTATTTAAGACTTTATCTAGAGTCCACCAGTGTCTGCCTATCTATCCACTGGCTTGGTTAATAAAAGTTGTTAAAATTAGAAAATACTTCAGTACTTGTTTTGCAAGCATTATGTATTTTTTTCATAAAACTCAAAAGTATTAATGGAATTATTCTCCAGCTATGAAATGTAGTAATATTAAATTCACTATTGAGAGAGCATCCATTGTCATCTTGGAAAAGATGATAAATATAAGTATACAAATATCATTTATATATAAATATATATATATACATTTTCTCACAATTTATTCACATGTGAGAGGTAAGTGTAGAAATTATTCATGACCTCTTCCTACAGCTGTTGTTTCTGGGATGCCTCACTAAACTTTGTTAATGTTGAAGGTATTTGTGCTCTTTGCTGGGCTCTGATTGTGATAAACCAATTAAAATTATATATGTATTTATATATGTACATATACACATATATGCTTTATATACACATATATGCTTTATATATACATATATACTTTATATATATACATATATACTATATATATATATATATATAATTGATGTGCCAAGTGTTATCTTGCTTGTAGTATCCCATCTATAGGCCTAGTGAAGAATCAGTGCTTTAAGGCAAAGAAGACTCTAAGTCCCTATGATAGGAGGATTTCTTGCCATTTGTAATAACTAGCCAGGTTGGGTATGTGTCTCAATAGAATATATATTTTATAACATAATGCTATGATTAGGTAACAGGAGAATAAATGTGGTTGAACCTCATTTATTTATTCATTATGTATTGCTTACATATAATTATATGTTTATAATCTCAAGTACATATACTTATATACATACATATATATACTAGTTGTGAGAACAATGCAGCTCAGTTCGGGTCCAAAGGCAGCTCAGACCCTTGAATCCAGGGGAGCAAGCATTCTGGGGTGTACAGTCTGTGTTGCTGACCAATGATTGCACACAAAAAGAATCCCAGACCCAGGAACTCACACCAGAGATTTAATTAGGCAAATGACTGGAGTGTCCACTCTCAGGGTTTGGAGAGAGAGAGAGAGAAAATATCAGGGGATCATCTTTTAAGTAGTGGAATTTCGTGGGTTAAGGGCAATCAGGCCAATTGCTGATGAGGAAATCCATGGGCTAACAAGTAGACCAATGACTGGCTAGTATGTTCACAGACTGACATTCTGGGTTGTAAGATGGGAGGGGGAGAATTGGCTTCAGTGAAAGGGGGAGGGAGTGGCAAATGATTACAGTTTTATAATATATTCCCCCATTTTTGTTTTTTAAACATCACTTTTGGGTGCATGGGTGAAGATCTATCTTCAGTAATTGCTTCCTACTGGGTGTGGGCATACAGTTGATTCAGGGCAGGGGGATGCCATTGCTTTAGGCAGGAGTTGGGGACCAGATAGTTCTGGGAGTGCATTTATAACCAGACTCCATCTTTTCCTGTGAGGTCCTGATATTCCTGTAATACAAGCTGTTTAGTAGTCTGATTAGAATAGTCTTCAGTCTCCAGAATGGGAGAAAGGGTGGAGGGTTTGATGGTCTTTAGTCTGAGATGGAGAAGTCCCACTGTTGGAATAAGTCTGTGTGTTAGAAGCTGGAGAGGTGTTTGTGGATTGAGAGTACAGCTTAAACCAAGAAATGTGTATCCATCCTTGTGAACCTTGTAACTTGACAACCATTGGCTTAGCCAGGATCATTGTATGGGTGTCCTACTATTTGGGAAATAGGGAAGCTGTAGCCTCCTGAGGAGGAGAGATAAGAACTTGGTTTCCTGCTTGAAGAATTTGAGCCAGGGGGCCAGACAAATGTCTAGGCATGGAGGAGTCAGTGTAATCCCATTAGAAAGCTCAAATGTGGTTTAGGAGAGCAACAGATGTATGAGATGAAAGAAAGGAAGAGTGGAATGACAGTACACCAGCTCAAAAGGGGAAATATTAGCAGGTTTCATTGATAGTGAATTAAGATGCAGAAAAGCAAGAAGCAGGAGTTTATCCCAGTCAAGGTGAACATGTAAGGCACTTTTAGGAGTTCAGTTTGCTCATTCTACTTTACCTGATAACTTTGTGTAAAAGGGAATGTGGAAAAGCCAAGGGACCACAAAGTACTTGGCAAGTTGTTGGAAAATTTGAGAGTTGAATTCAGGCCCATTGTCTGAAATGGAAGGAGCTAGGCACTCCAAAGCAATGAATGCTTTCATGAAGGACAAAAGTAGAGACAGTGCCCTTTTGTTGGAGGTGGGGATGGCTTCAACCCATCCTGAGAAGATATCTACCATAACCAAAATGTATTTAGACCTTCTTACTGTGGGTCTGTGAGTGAAATCAAGTTTACAGTCTACCCCTGGAATGGTGACGTGGGCCTGGTGAATCAGAAAAGTCGGGGAACCTGACAGCTACAGGATTGTGTTGTAGGCAAATTTTACATGTGGAGAAGAGCTCTTTCAGAAATGAAATGTCAGAAAAAGATATTTGCAGATGAGTCTTAGAGAATTGTAAGAGTGAAGAATTGTTAGGATGGAATAAACGGTGGAGATAGAAAAGCATCTCCCTGTAGGGGGCAGTGAAGGTAAGGGATAATGGAGAGTCATAGTGGAGATTGGTTTGGATGACAGGGCAGTCCTCTTAGCCTCTTCATCTGCTTTGTAGTTCCCTGAAGATTTGAATAATTGGTCTGTCTCATGGGTTCAGCAATGTACAAGACCTAAATTTGTTCAGAGGTGAAGAGCCTCAAGGAAGTTTAGGATGTAGTTAGAGTTGGGGATGAGTTCTCTTTTGTAGTAAGAAGGTCCCTCTATTTCCAAATAGTGACATGGGAAAGGATAATGTAAAACCATATTTGTAGTCAGTGTAGTTGTGAGGGATTTTTTCTTTGAGAGGGTGAATGTGTGAGTGAAGATGATTAGTTCTGCCTGTTGATTGGTGTTGTTTTTAGGTAGTGGTCCTGACTACAACCTTTTACAGGGAGACAAAAACATATCCAGTCAATAGGATCCCTTCATGGATAAAAGAGCTCCCATTAGTGAATCATTTGAAAGTAGGGTTGTGTAAGGCACCCTTCTGAACATTGGAGGGACAGGGAATAACTCCTCCAGAATCTAAAGGCAGCTATGGGATATTGAAGTATGTATGTTGGAAGGAAGGGGTAAGAAGGTGGAAGGATTTAAAGGAGGACATGTGTTAAAAGAAATGGAAGAGTACTCAATGAGAGCAGTTTTTAGAGCTAACACCAGCCAGGGTTGTAGAGTTTGCATACCCTTATAAGTAGGAAGCTCAGAGAGATGAGGTATAAGCACTTCAGTGGGACCTCCAAAGGATAGTTTCTTTGATTCCTGGATTAAGACAAATGCTGCAGTTAATATTCTAAGATATGGTGCCCAGTCACTTGCAGTGAGGTTTAGCCTTTTTGATAGGTATGTCACTGGGTCAAAGGTGGGACAAAACATGTGCCCTAAGATGCAGAATGAACCCACCACTTTTCTTAGAAACAAAACAGGTACAATGGTCTGGTGATGTCATTAGGTGGAGGGCTGAGGCATGAAGAAGGACTTTCCTTAGGGTCTGGAAAGGGGCTTTCATCAGTTTGAGGAGTGGGTTAGTGGGCGTGTCCTTTGAATCCTCACAACGGAGATGACAGGATGAAAAATTTTGGCATCCAGTGTTCTAAATATCCTGCTAACCCTGAAAAGTAAAGAATTTCTTCCTTGGTCTATGGAGTGGGCATGTCCTGCAACAATGCTTTCCTCCCTACAGTGATGGTCTTAAACCAGCCAGGTGAGACACTAACTCCTAAGTAAATAACCTGATGCTGGAAAATGTTCACTTTTGCTGGAGAGACAATATACCCTCTCTCAGCCAGAAAATTTAGAATCTAACCTGTCTCCTTGGGAGACCTTGATAGAGGAACTGCATAGAAGAAGACAATTGACATACTGTAAGAGGAAGGAGGCAACAAAAGTGAGAGAGATGAGATCATAAGACAGTGGTCAGAGAAGTGAGGGCTGCCTCAGAATTCCTGTGGGATAACTGTTCAGGTTAACTGGAAATAAATTTGAGTGAGAGTGTTAATGCAGGTGAAACCAAAGAGATTCTGAGTATCAGGGTGAAGTAGGACAGTAAAAAACGTCCTTCAAATATAGCACTGAAAAGTAAATGGTGGAAGAGGTGTGAGAGGAAAGAAAGGTGTAAGGACTGTGCATAATAGGATAAATGGGAACAACTGCTGAGTTATGCAGTTGCAATGATGCAGAGATGTTGTACCAAATAGTAAGATCCATTAGGCTTTCTAACAGGAAGTGTTGGAGTGTTATAAGTTGAGTTGGTGAGGCACAGGAAGCCTTCCTGCCTTAAATCCTGGATGACTGTTTGAAGTCTTAAGAGGCTTCTTTGGGGATGGAGATATTGGACCTGGCCTGGGTAGAATGTTTGGTCCTTCAGGCAAGTACATAAAGGTGAGCATTTGACTACAGAGGGTATGTGGGTGTCCCAGACCTTGGGGTCAACAAGGGAGGGAGGAGGAGATATGAAGACTAAGTTTGAGTTGTATATTCCTGCAGAGTCATAAGAAGAGGAATAGCAAAAGGGTCTAAGTGAAGGCACATGGTGGGTGAGAAGGAAATAGAAGCACCCAATTTGGTTAGGATGTTCCTTCCCAGGAGGGTAATGGGACACATAGGAATTATCAAAAATGATTGAGTGAAGCAGATTTATCCAATATGGCAAATTATTGGAGGGATTTTTAGGGGGTGGAATGATTTTCCCTCTACACCAACAGTAGAGGATATGGCAGGGGAAGTGCATCCCAAAAACTCATGCAGCACTGAGAAAGCGACTCCAGTACCTATAAGGAAATGGAGCTGATTGCCTGCCACTGTGTCACTTGGGGCTCCTGAAGAGTGATGGATGTCAGGGGTAGAAGTCCCAGGTCCTTTCAGTCATCCATTGCCAATCCCAGTTAAGCACTGGAGGGAGGGGTTGATGGTGACTTGGCACATCACTGAGCACCAGGGCAATTCACTGCCCAATGTCCCAGTTGGTGGCATTTTGGATGAGGACCTGGGTGCTGCCAGGGTTTGGGGCAGACTCATGCCCAGTGACCTTCTTTTCAACACTTGAAACATGGACCTGGATGTATTCTGGGAGCTATGGTGCCCCTAGCAGTGGATGGCTGGGCAGATCTGCCTGGCTGAAAAGGTTTGGCTAGCATTTGGTGTATTCATATTTTTTTCTTCCCTTCCTTTATACACCCTGAATGCCACTACTAGAACCTCTGGTTGTGGGGTAAGGGACCCCCCCATACAACCACCTCAATATAGCCTTTATGTCTGGGTAGCTTTGGGAAAAATAATAAGTCATGAGTAGCTGCCATCCCTCTGGAGTTTCAGGATCCTGATTAGTGTATATAAGCATGGTCCCTGTGAGGAAACTCAGAAAGACAGATGGGTTTTCAGTTTTCTCCTGTATTATTTCCTGAAGTTTATCATAATTAATGGGTTTAATGGCATCCTTTCAGAGACCTGCAAGCACACAGGTTTAGAACTGGTCTCACTGCAGAAGTTTGGCCCCCATGTTATAAGCCCATTGGGGTTTCCTATGTGGTACTGCTTCAGCCCCGATGGGGTGGGCTGAGGTCGATTGGTGAGCCTTATCTGTATAATTGTGTGCCTGTTCCCAGAATCTGCTGTGCTCCTAAGGGGTCAATGTGTTGGACATAATCATGTAAATATTATGCCAGCTAAGGTCATAAGACTAAGATATTGAAATTCCTTAATGAAAGTCACAAAGTCAGAAGTGAAAGAGCATAACCACTACTCTATCAGGGAAAGATCAAAGAGTGAAAAAGGAACATGATTTCTGATCACTCCTTCCACACCAGAAACCTCCTGTATGTGGGATAGAATGTGTAACTTGAACCGTGTGTTAGGAGGATGAGGTGGGCTGGGCAGAGGGGCAGGAGCAGAAGCAGAGCAAAGCAAAGGGGATGGTAGAGCAGGGGGCTGGAGCAGTTTCCTCTAAAGGAGACTGGTATGAGGGTGGTTTGTTTCCTGGGTGAAACTCAGAGGAGGAGAGATCAAGAGAGGAAGGAGAAGCAGGAGCAAGTGAGGGTTTCATTGCCAAACGAAGGTGTTCACATTTATAGGATTAACAAAGATTAGGTTTAGTGCACAAGAAAGAAGAAGAAAGAATATAAGAAATCTCTTTCTATTTGCCTGCTCACTCACATAAGTTGTATAAATCCTGTAAAATATCAGAGTCCTGGGAGTCATATATTGACCATTTGGATTGATTATCTAAAGGGAACTGTGGCCAAATATTATTACACAAATGAATAAGTTTTGATGACTTTAGGCAAAGACTTGGTTACATCAGTCCATGCTAAGGCAAGAGCAGTTGTCAGTGCCTTCCTTAAAGTTTCAAATGCTTTTTGTTCTCATTCTGTCCAAAGTAGGGAGATTTCTTCCCCCACATGCTTGTATATAAGGGCTTTGCTATTTCTGAAAATCCTGGTATCCAAAGTCAGCAATAACCTACTGCACCTATAAACTCTCTAACCTGTCTCTTGGTTTGAGGACATGGTATTTTGAGAATTGCCTCTATGTGCCCTATTGAGAATGTTCTTTTTCCTTACTGAGCTCATAGCCTAGATATGTGACTGTATGTGTACACAAGTGGGTTTTCTTTGTGAAGACTCAGTATTCCAGGGAAGCTAATTGTTTTAATAAGTTCTCACTAGTCATTTTACAATCAGGTATATCTTTAGCAGCTAACAGGAAGTCATCCACATACTGTAGGAGAGAAACCTCTGGATGTTGCTGCCAGAAGTGTAACAGATCTTGACATAAGGTCTCATCAAAGAGTGTTGGGGAGTTCTTAAAAACCTGTGGTAACCAAGTCCATGTCAATTGTACAAAAGAGCCTACCTCTGGGTCAGCCCACTCAAAAGTAAAGAGAGGCTGGCTTAACTCAGCAAGTGTGATACTGAAGAATGCATCCTTCAGGTTAGTCCAATGTAGACATTTTGGGATGGGGCAGCAGCCTTAAGAGATTGTATGGTTTAGGCACCACTAGATGAATTGTTTCCACCCACTTGTTGACTTCTCTAAAGTCCTGTACTGGTTGAAAATTCCTGGTGTCCAGTTTTGGAAGGTTGCAGGGAGGAGTATTACAGGCTGACTGACAAGTTATAAGGATATTGCCTTCCTTAGTCTCTGAAAGTGAATGGCAATTCCCTTTATGGCTTCCAGACTGGTAGGGTATTTTTTCACTCTTTCTAGAGTTGCTGCATTAGGTAATTGAACAACAATTGGTGGTCAGTGAGACTAGGCCTGGTGGGTTGTTTTCTTCCCAGATCTCTGGAATGCTTTGTTGGAGTTCAGAGAGATATGTGGTAGATAGGGTGGGTCTTTTTTCTGATATTAAAAGGTATTCCTCACTGAGGGGAGAAGTTAACATAATAGCAGTTGGAGTTCCATCACGAGTCACCTTGGCAAAGTTTCCTTGAAAAGAGATGGTAGACTGTAATTTTTGTAAAAGTTCTCTTCTTTAAAAGTGATAAGGATAGTTATGCATCACAAGAAAGGAATAAGTAATTGTTCTTTTTTCTATACTGGTAATGTGGACTGTAGTTCAAGGGTAAGATTTGGATTTATTTGTTGCCCACTGTAAGGGGATCCTTTTTAAGATAAAGATTCTTCTCTCAGTCAAGACCAAGAAAGAAACTCCAGTATCTACCAAGAAGTTGACTGGTTTAACCCCTATCTCTGGTGTGACCCTAGGCTCCTGGGGGCTCATCTGAATGGATCCCCTACTCCAGCAGTCCTCAGGTCCCTCCATCTGGAGGACTATACCTGACTTTTGTCTTTATTTGGACATTCATTTTTCCAAAGTGCTTTTTCCTTATAGTAAGCACAGTGGTCTCTTCATAGAGAGATTTTGTTATTTGCCCATAATTGGGATAGGACTCTGGTGTGGAGGGTCCTTTTGAGTTTGAAACTTGGAGTCCTGCCATGGTTGTTACCATAATTTTTGTCATGTGTTTTGTTTGTCCTTGGCTGTGTTCTATTTGTTGTAATTCTTCTGGACTATCTTCACTGACTCTGACAGCATCTTTCTCTCAAATTCTTCCTGTCTTTGTAATTTCTTTCTAATTTCTGGGGCTGACTGGGTAACAAAATCAATGTTTAATGCTGATCTGTTTTCTGGAACTTTTGTATCAACTACAATGTACAAGCAATAAGTCTTGGAGGCACTCTAAGAATGAGGTGCAACTGGGGATTCATTTTGTTGCTGTATAGTTTCATTACCTTAGACAAATTAGTAGGTTTCCATGCTGTGGCTTTTACCCCACTGAGAAGAGTCTGGCAATAATGATGTGAAGTCTCAATACCTCTGTCTGCATTAGTATCCCAGGTGGGTCAAGAGGACAGGGAAATAGTTTCAAATTGCACAGGCTTATTGAAGGGTTGGTCATTTGACACCAACATAGTTTTGAGAGCCTCCCTCTGAGTATGCTTCTGTTCCTCTGAGGTGAAGAGAGTTTGAAATAGCTGTTGGCAATCATCCCAGATAGGCTGATGAGTGTAAAATACAGACTCTAGGAGACATTTTGATCCCTGGGGCTTTTCAGAAAAGCAAGTTTTTTTTTTTTTCAATTATAAAGATCACTAATAGAAAAGGGAACATAAACCATAAAAGGTTGTTGGTCCATGTCAGGCTTCATAGGCGCTTGCCTGAGGGGCAGTGGAGGAACTGGTGACACAGAGGAGGTAAGAAAAGGGGTGTTCAGGGGAAGGGTAATTGGGATAATAGTGATAACTGCTTCAAGTGTGGGGTGAATTCATATGGGTAGAAGGAGCAGTAAGAGGTGGGTGCGGGTGCATCTGGAATTCCATCCAGTGCTTGACAAAGATCCTCTGGAGGATGATTGCAAAGACTCATCCTAAAAGGAATTGCCAGATGTTTTGCTCCAAAGCATGGTGTTTTCTCTGATAATATATTACTCATTTTAGTCTGAACAGATTGCTTAAGGGGATGAGGGGAACACAACAAAAATTCCAGAAAATATTACCTACAATCTGAAAAACAATGGGTCTTTACCACTAACAAAATTAAAAATAATTTTGCAACCATACAATGAGTCCCTGAAAGCCTCTGGAGGAAATAGTTATAGATCTGCCTTTGTCTCCAACAGGCTGGTTAAATTTTAATGATGGTTTTGTTCATGTGTGGTGGTGAGGTAAGAGAATAAAGTTTCACAACATTCCTTCCTTCCTACAAAGAATATGTCACCCCTATAATAAATGTTGGTACACAATTACAATTAGGACAACTGCCCTACTGTAACCCTTAACTCAGCAATTTATATATTAACCAGATGAACCTAGTACAGATGGTCACATGAGATTACTTGTCTATTGTTTTAATCACGAGAATAATAAGAATAGTCTTAGGTCACATAGAGTTTAGATATTAAGGAAGTAAATATTGTATTAGCTCATTGATGTAGTTAGATATTCTTAAAACAATTGTGATTAGGTAAGGATGATCTGTAAGGTTGTTGTTTTCTGCCTATGCTTTGGAAACTTCTTTAATATTAACCACAAGACTGCCATTATAGCTTGAAAAAAATGTATATAAACCCAGCCTTCCCCAGAATAAAGTGGGATTGATTGCACCAGAACTAGAGTCTGTGTCTTTCATTCTCCACCCATTGCTGATGCTGTCTCCTCATGCCCCATTTACCAGTGTGGAACCCATGGACTCTTCCTAGGGCTGGACCTCGGCAGGTGGTGTAGAGGAAGAAGGGACAGGTGGAAAGAAAGGAGGAAAAGTGGATGTTGCAGGAGGTGATGATGAGAGAGAATGAGGGTAAGAAAACATCAGACTCCTCTGGTACCTCTAGAAGTATTTGGGTTCCTGACTACCTGAGAGAGATTTTGTCAGCACAATAGCACTTGACTCCTTGTGCTTTTTCTTGGAGTCCTGAAACTGGATTTGAGACACTGGTTGTTATCAGAGAGAATATCAATCCAAATTTGAATATAAGGCACTTGATCAAGATATCCAGGCTGCCAAAAAACAATGTGTTGAATTTTATAGGTGAGAGTGAAGTTGGTAGTATGCTGAAGGGGTCATTTGACCTCAAAAGTTGGCCAATAGCTCTCACAGAATATATGTAGAGAAAAGACATGAAAACAGGTTTCTTAGTCACTGGTCCTTTTCTGGAATTCCTGGAAATTAGTTAACATGCATTGAAGGGGAGTACACACAGAACATGAGGGAGACTTACACTCAATGGCAACAAAAAAGAGAAAAAGATGAACAAACACAGAACAGGTAAGATGCCAAAGACTAAGACAAGTGACCACTCCTTATTCCTGACCTGAGGGCCTGGGCAATATTTTGCAACCGTGTTAGACCATGGAAGTAACACTGTGTCATCTTTTTCATATTCCCAGATATGTATCAACCAGAAACACACTTATCCCTCCTCTGGGGGAAAAGAAAATGCTAACTCTCAGAGAATTTAGTTCATTCTTGGGATGGGGCTCCAAAGATCATGCAGCCTTGGGATGAGAAACTTTTCTTAGAGGCCTTCCCCTAGGAGAAATGCTATGGCCTCTCCTCTTCAGAAGAGTTTCCAGGTCAATGCTGAATGGTGGTTATGCACCAGGCAGTGAGGATCTTGCTGTGCCCTCCAAATGTTATGGGGCACAACTTAAGAGCACACCCATCACCACTGAGAAGTCCAAATTCAAGAGTCTTTATTAAGCCAGTCAGCTGACTGTCTCACACAATACCCCAAAAATGGCTATTGGGAGAACATCATGGACCGTAGGTTTGCAGGGGTTCTTATATCATAAATCACATGTCGTAAGACCGTTGCTATGATTCAAAATTTCAAACTGATATCATAAAATCCTCAGCAGATGGGGTAAGTGGATCAAAATAACACTTACCTAGGTACAAACTAAAGAAATGTTACTAACATCCACACAATCATCATTGACATCACCATTTTCATATGGCATTGTTTTGGAGAATTGAATAGGAATCAAAAAAGAACATTTTTTATCATATAAGAATTGTCATTTTGTATTGCTAAACATGTCATCTAAGTAACTGATGATGGTTGCATAGGTGGTGGGTTTCCATGGGAGAAGCTAATTTCCTACATAACATGGAATTATAGAGCAAA
This sequence comes from Sciurus carolinensis, assembly GCF_902686445.1. Classification (NCBI taxonomy): domain Eukaryota; kingdom Metazoa; phylum Chordata; class Mammalia; order Rodentia; family Sciuridae; genus Sciurus; species Sciurus carolinensis. The sequence continues at coordinate 910,480 of NW_025920162.1, read as the reverse complement.
ATGGAGTCTGTTTAGTCATTGCCCATGTAGCCTGGCCTATAACATTTCTTTGGAGCCAAATCTGACAGCCTGCCAAATTCTGTTTTTGTGTTTGCAGAAAATATTCTCAAGAATCATTGCACTGGCATTAAGTCTAGAAAGATACTTACATGAAGTGTCCATCATTCACTTTCATATAAAATCCTGCCACCCTGGTTTTGAAACTTCTCAAAAAAATTTATAACTTGGTTATCAGTGCTCCAGTAAAGTGAATAAATGATGGGACAGCTAAGATATTCACAGTCAAAAGGGCTGGCATCCAGCTAATTGGAATTGAAGGGTGAGGAGATTCAAGGCTCAGGTGGGAAAGTGCAATGTTTTTCTCTCTGCAGGGTTGTTTCTGGACCTTAGGCAACATGGGTTCAAATAAATGCCTACTGTGATATCCTGACTGTTCTGCAGATATTGCATGACATCTCAGATAAGAATGACAGCATGATGATGTCAGGGTTCCCATGATGACCAAGATGCTTCTGGTCCTGGCTACATCAAATGTTCAAATCAAGTGCCAGGTCAGTTGTGATGGTAAGAGGAAAGAGGAAGGGAGCAAGTACCTGGAGTCTACTGTTGGCAAGGAATGATATCCAAACTTCTTACCACAGAAGTAGAGTAGCCAGGGTGTTTGAGGCACAGTCCCATGGTCCTATGGGCAATCCTGCTCCCCCACAGGCCTTTGGGTAATCCAGTTCCCTCCAGGGCAAGGGACCCCACAGTATGCATTCTCCTGCAGGCCTGTTAGTTGGCAATATCCACGTTTGGCCACACCAGGCATCATGGCCACATGGCTACCCGTGTCCTCTTACAAACAAGTGGACCCCACCAGGTCTGGACCAGAGAGGGATCGACGGATTCAGGAAGGTGCAAGGACCAATGAGTAAAGGCTTTCCTTACTCCACAGCACCTACACACAAGCCCTTAAACAAGTAGGAATTTGGAAGTGCAGTATTGAATGATGGGTCTAGAAATAAAGAGTGTATTTCAATAGAGATGTAAAGAAAAACATCTCTGCTATAGTACAAAAATGAAAACCCATGATGGACCAGTCCTGAATTTCAAAAGCAGACAATTTTAAAAAATAAAAGAAATGTGAATTGAGATACCTACCAGAAAAAAATAAAAACAGAATCTAAAGCCTATCCAAAATACAAAATTCTTTTTTATTGTAATTTTCTTATATACAACACAAACATGCCACATTCCCAATGTCTCTGATTTTATTCTTTAAATGTGAGTTCTTTGTAAAGTTGTTCCTGTATCATTCTTTAGCCTACAAAACACACAAAAAAAGAAAATGTATAGAACCATGGAAAATATAAAAACACCATAACATTTACTCAAACTACAAATAATGGCTTCCAAACATCCATCAAATCAACATTAGTCTATAAAAATACTTCATTGGAATTTAGGATGAACTTCAATGATACAGGGAAAAAAGTTTTTTTTAAATTTTTTATTGTAAACAAATGGGATACATCTTGTTTCTCTGTACATGAACTAGAGGCATACCATTTGTGTAATCATACATTTACATAGTGCAGTGGCATCAATGTTCATAGCTGTTCAATTCATAATAGCCAGATTGTGGAACCAATCTAGATGCTCTTCAATTGATGAATGGATAAAGAAACTGTGGAATATATATACAATGGAATATAACTCAGCCATAAAGAATAATAAAATTATGGCATTTGCAGGCAAATGGATGAAATTGGAGAATATAATGCTAAGTGAGATAAGCCAATCTCAAAAACCAAAGGATATTTGGAAAAAAAAACTTTAATACCACTGTGTCTCCTGAGTGACATCAGCAGGAACTAAGATATGTATTCAGCATCAATTCATTCAGCTCCTTAAAGAAATAATATCTTCTCAATGCACAGTACAACATAGTTAGAATATTCAAGGCAAAAACCCCTCTATATTGTCATCACATCCAGGCTTCCCAGCTGACATTTAGATTAACATGGTACCAGTCAAGGTGTATGAGTTCAATTCATTTGCACAGAGCCTGGGAGTGTGCCCCAGAAGTATATTACTTCCCAAACTCTACTTCAGTTGATATTTAGAATTTCATGCCATTAAATATATTTGAGCACCTTTCTTCTTCCAGAAATGGCTCATTAAATTACCACTTCAGCATTGTTGTATCATATAACATAAGATTTCCTTATTGTTTTCTCATCTCTAGGATGCCGTCTCTAAAAAATTCCAGGTCATGGGGGGAACACTGCTGATTCATACCACAGTGTCATGCTAAAAACTCTCATTGCAATGAACTTCCAATTAAAAGTGCTATGTTTCCAACTGTGTTGTATTCACTTGATTTAACAGAGGAGGAAATGTTGATGGATTGAATGGTTGGCATTATCTTAAGAGAATGAGTATGGTAGGTGACAGGATCCTTTTCCAGTCTGACTCTGTGAAATATTTGGCTGGAAAACCTTCCCAAAGCAAAATCAAACAGATTCTAAGGAATTTTCAATTTTATTTTAAAAAATAATTCTGCCAGAATTTTTAGTTGCATGAAAAAACAAGTCTTAAAGAGTGGGGGTCATGAGAAAATAATTTACCCCTATCTACTTAAGGTGGAAAATGGTTGTAGTTGAAAACTGATCAGACAATTTTTTGGGTAGTCCATGGTGGCTTAATGTAAGAATAGAGGCAGTCATATGTGGGAAAAATTTTGTGCTTAGGTCATTATTATATAAAAAGATTTTGGGTACATTCAAACTTGTACCCCAAGCCTTTCTAACCACAATCAATTTCTTTTTGTACCACACTGCCTCTTCCTGGAACTTTTCTTTCAATTTTTCTAACCAGCTGTTATCCAGGCAAAACAAATGGCCCAGTGGAGGTGCTTGATCATCCCAGTTATCTCAGGTATGAGAGGGCCTGAATAAAGAAGTCATCCAGGACAAAGTCAGTTTCCTAACTAGGGAAGGCCTATGCATCTTAGCTAGATTTTGTCTGTAAATTTAAATATGCAAAAGGAAGAAGTGATCACTCACTGGATCAGTCAGCCCAGGTACAACTTGTGCTGTTGAAATTAAAAAAAGTAAATCAACAGAATGAATCAAACAACATTACCCTATGTAAATTTATGACTACACAAATGGTATGCCTTTACTCCATGTACAAACAGAGAAACAACATGTATCCCATTTGTTTACAATAAAAAATAAATAAATAAAAACCACATGATGTTTTAAAAAAATTAAATCAACACCAAATTTTCATACTTCCTGTGGTTGTGTTTCCAGCAAAACTTCCAAATATCTTTGCACTGAGCTTAGGTTTTGAATGTTAATTCCATTGAACCATCCATCCTTCAATATCCTGTTACCCTGGTTTCAATTCTTCTCAAAGAAATGCCTAAGTTTGTTAACAGTGATCCTGTGAAATGATAGAAAATAAGGAGACAGTTAGGATATTCACTGTCAAAAGGGCTTGCATACTGCAATGTGGGATTGAAGTGGGAGGAAATTCCAGGAACATGTAGGAGCGTGCAATTTGTTTATCACCACAGGGGGTGTTTCTGGACCTTGGGCAATATGAGTCCAAATGATTGTCTGCTGTGATAACCTGGATTTTCTGCAGATACCACCTGACATAACAAAGAGATAAAATGAGAGCATGGTGATGTCAGGATTCCCTTGGTCATCAAAGACACTTCTGCTCCTGGCTGCTTGAGGCGTGATTCAAGTTAAGCACTGGAACAGCAGTAATGGTAAGAGTAAAGAGGTAAGAGGCACATCCCATGTGGCTACTCTTTTCAGGAAATGTGATCCTTACTTCTTCACCCAGGAGCAGTATAGTCAGTGTGTGTTGGGGGTGCAGACACACTGACCTATGGGTGATACAGCTCCCTCCAGTTAAAGGGACCCTGATGAAGTCTGACAGCTTGCAGTACACTGCTGGCAAGGTAGCACTGTCCATGTTTGGCCCCAAAAGGCATCATAGCCACAAGGTCACCCGAGTCCTACCACAGTCAATTGAACCCCAAAAGTCCCCAAAAGGACTACTCAACCTGGGAGTGATGAACGGGTTCATGAGGGAGTGAACATCACCCAGACTAGCACAGGTCCCAGTGGCATTGCCCTCTGAATCCACTCATCTTGGTTTTGTGTCACTTGGGATTTTGCCCAATATCGCGTCCCACCGCGTCCCTTTCTGGCCACAGAAAGACACGACATACGTTTGAAGCTTCAGAAGTTTATTGTGCACGGTCTTCCTTCCTTTCCTTCCTTTCTGTCCCTCTCTCTTTTACTCTCTCTCTCTCACTTTCCCCTTCCTGCGCTCTCCTCTCTCCCTCTTACTTAGCCGTTCCTCTCCTTCTCTCACTCTGCTCTCGCCTGCTTCGGCCGCTTCTGCACTCTCCTGCTTTCATCCGCTTCTGCGACCGCCTTCCACCTCTCTCTTGCACTGTCTTCTGCATAACCCCCTCCCCCAGGAAGACACCAAGCTCATATACACTTCAACCAATCAGGGGAGAGTATACGAGGTAAACGCGTGGACAGCTGCAGGCATAGAACAGTTACGTGAGGGAGGCATGCTCTAATCAATTAGCCACTCATCAGAATTTGCTGGTTGTTTACTGTATAGCTAGCCGCTTTTGGCCCAGCGCCAGGCACCATCTTGACTATGCCCGAGGCTCCGGAAACCCCGACAGCCCAAATATTTTTCTGTTCAATATGTGGATTAAATTCTGGTTTACATGAGTACATCAGTATTTGATCTTAGAAAAAACCTTAGGTAGCTTTAAATAATTGTCTCACATACAGATAACTAACTTAGCTACACACCAACTTTATGAAATTTGCCCTTTACTTGCACACAGACTTTCTTGGCACTTACTTAGACCCTCATGTATTTCATTACACAAGAACTTTCTTACCCAGAAATATTTTCTTCTCCCTTCTACTAAGTGTATTTCTGTACCTAGAACCTTTTTCTCTTTTCTCTCTGTTGATCCTTTTTTCTTCACATTTTGGAACAACACTTATGCAAGTACTGAATTTTGAGAAATTATTCCATTTTAATAATATGAAATACTTTATGTTATATACAGTACTCTAACTGAAACTTATTTGAAAATTTCCAACACCTTGTACATGGAACAATATCTGTTTACCAATTTATGAACACACAATGTTTAAGTATATCACCCTATGGAATTCAGGAACATTAGAGTAATCAATGTTATTTAACAACATTTTAACTTTGTTAATCAGATTTCTAAAACAAATGCATTTAAGTAATCCTATACATGTCAAATCTAATTTATTTACTTTACTCTAAAACCAAGATATCAGAGAAGTGTATTGAACAACATCTGCCATCATTTTTCCATTCAACATAAGTTCTAGAAACAATTGATATCAGACATTTAAAAAAATCAATATTTTATTAGTTTGACTACCCGGAGAGAATTGTGTATTAAGTAATTTTAAAGACATTTTAACTTCATTTGTTTACCCAATTTAAATTGAACCCTTTTAAATCATGTAAATTAAAGGTACCTGAATCCATTTTTAAATTTTAATTTGTGACACCTATTATCTATTGGCTAGTTTTGATACATATATACACATAACACAAAAGCAAAGGTCTTGCAATTTTTGCAGATGAATCTTCTTTATAGAGGTTTAAAAGAAAAACTAACTCTAGAGTTGAATAAAAATAGAACTAATAAGAAAATATTAACCTAGGTATGTAGGATCAAAATTTTGTGCTAAAAATTTTAAAAATTAAAAAAAAAGAGACAGGAGGGAGGGAGAGAGAAAGAAAGTCTTAAAACCATTTTTTTTGTGTGTCTGTGTTGCTGTCCAGGAGGAACTTAAAATGGGCATTTGTTTTCTTCAGCCTAGGTTGGTCCCTCACTGAGCCTACTGGTTTTTGCAGTTTATATTCCAATGTAGGCTTCAGCAAGATTAGGCAAGGTAAATTGCTGCTTAGGGATTTTTATTTCTTTTTTCCCTGGTTGGTAATCAGGTCAGGTTTGGATGCAGAAGATTCTGAAACATTACCACCCACTATTTTGAGGAATGGGGTGCTATATCACACTCCTTACTGAGACATGCCACTGGTTGTTGGACTGGTTAGGGTTAATTTTCTCTCTCTCAGTGATAAGCAGTTTAAATTTTTGCTCCATCTGTCAGTTGAGGGTAGGCATTTTAAATAAGATTTTTTACATGATTTTGGGTTGGTACCTCACTCCATATGTCATTTTGTGATAAATAATATTTTAATTTTTGGAGGATTTCTTGATCAAATCTTCATATTAGGTCAATGGTACAGATGATATAATTTGTATTGTGGTCAAATTTGAGTGCTGACCTTACGAGGTGTTTGATTTTGAGATCAGTTTGGAAGTAAAGGAACTTAAAATTACTAATGAAACAACCCAAAGGGGAATCCCATAGAATAGACTGATTCCCATGTTGGAGAGGTGTGAATGGGGTGCCAGATTGAAACTATAGCATTCCCTGGATTCTTTCCAACACCAAAATGGACAATGCCATCAGAAATTAAGGAATGTCTTTGCCCCAATTTTAATGGTGGAGGGACTCCCGGTGTCCCATGAGATTAGAGGTGGGGTGTAGGGGATGCACCCTAATGGTGGCTGCACCCTCGTGGTAACCTCCTCCTCATTCGTGGCACTGCCTGATCCACCAACAGTTTACCTGGACATCTTTGTACTGCCACTCTCCCCCGGAAACTGAAAAATGTGTTCTTACCCAGCAACTCCCTGATTGGTCTGCTCATCTCCACCCCCTACTGTCAGGGATTGATTAGCAGCAGTTCCATGAATGTGATCAGCTCGTGCTTGCCATTTAGTCCTATGGGATTCTCTCCTGTGTGATTCCCCCATGCCTTGCTGGCCTTTAAGCTTATTGGTTCCCACCTAGCCCCCACCCTACATAAAAGTTGTGTAACTTCCTCAATAAACAAGTTCCTGCTGTGTTTTGTGCTCTGACAGACCTCTTGGCTCTGGTGGGTTTCCATTGCCGCTGACACTCATCATCCTGTCAGCCCTGTATTCTCCTCAGGTGGGCCCTGAGGAGATACATTGGACCTTGTAACTCGACAGGGAGCAACAACTGGTGCACCGTGTGAGGATCACGAAGTTGCCAAGAGGTCAATCGGACTGTGGGTGCTTGTACTTCCATAAGATATGGGACAGTCCAATTCCAAGTTTGACCCCTCCCTTGACTCCCTTAGGATTCTCCTTAAAAGTAGAGGATTAGAACTCTCAGATAGCCAGGCATTTCAGACCTGGAAGGCCCTCATCAAGACAGTCCCTTAGCTGCCTGAAGCAAACTTGTTTGACTGGGAAACATGGGACAGAATTGAAAAACTTCTTTGTAAGGTGCAAGTTAATAAGGGAGATATCCTCCCTCTCGGGGCCTTCCCCACTATCGCAGCCCTTAAAAGCTGTTTCCTGCCGCATTCTACCCACAGCCCAGATAAAGACAAGATTCTCTCCAAAGGTGCTGGCTCTCCAAAGGACCATCCTGAGGTCCTCCCATGAAAGAGCCAAGAGTAACTATCACAAGGGACAGAAACAGGCCCCCCTTCTTGATCCTTTTGATGCAACTCCATGGCCACCTAGGGAGGGAACACCCGTGTCCTTGAAGCAGTCCTCCCCCAAGTCCACTCTCTCTTCTAACCCTTTCCAGGCTTCTTCAGCCCCTCCTCCACCCTATCTGGATACAGAACTTATCTTCAGCACAGAGTCACTCCCTGCCCCGGCCTGGCCTTGCTGAAGCCTGCATTGGAATGAAAAACTGCAACAACCTCAGTGAGGGAGCGACCTGAGACTTAAACTCCTGGGCTGCTACACAGAACTAACTCATTTTCCAGGATTCTTGTTTTGTTTTGTTTTTCTTTAATGCTGTATTTTTGAGCTCTTGACTTTTTTGATCAGTTCTATTTTTATCCAACTCTACAGTTATTTTTGAACATCTGTTACATTGCAATGGAGATTCACCTATAAAGTTACAAGGCCTTTGATTTTGTGTTATTTGTATGTCGTGCTGTCTGATGTCATGTTTTGTCTGTATCAGAACTGAGCACTCCTAAAATTAAAATTTAAAAATGGATCCAAATAGTTTGAATTCAGGTGATTTAAAAAGGTTCAATTTAAATTGGGTAAACTAATAAAAGTAAAATGTCTTTAGAAATAACTTGCAAGTCTCTAGGTGATCAAACTAATGAAATGTTGATGTTAATGAAATGTCTAATATCAATTATTTCTAGGACTTTTCTTCAACAAGAAAAAGATGGCAAATACTGTTCAGAACACTCATCTAATATCTTGACTGAAAACAAGGTTACTAAGAGTCATGTCCTAACAGGTACAATTCTATATACAAAGGGTTCTAAAGGTTTCTACTGTGTTTCAGTTAGAGTACTATAAACAACAAAGTACTTTATCTTGTTAAAATGGAGTAATTTATCTAAATTCAGAAATTTTATAAGAGTTGTTTCAGAATGTGAACAAAAAGTCATCAACACATAGGAAAGAGAAAATAAAAGGCTCTAAAAATGGAACTATATTTAGTGAAGAACAAAATCTTTCTGGATAAGAAAGTGTTATATAATGAAATACATGAGGGTCTAAGTAAGTGCTAAGAAAGTCTGTAAGTAAAGGGCAAATATCAGCAAGTTTGCATGTAAATAAGTTGGTTACAAGTATGTAAGACAATCAGTTAAAACTGTTTAAGGTTTTTCTTAAAGTCAAATACTACTGTACTGATATAAACAGAAGTTTAATTTATATGTTAAATTGACAAGGATTTCTTACAGACATTAATTTACTCTTAACATTATATCTGTTAAGTTTCATTCTTTAGGACAATTAGTCTTCAAAATTGAGGTTTAAAAACTAAATTGGATAATATAAAAGTGTCAAGGTAATTGTGAAATGGTCACTCTTTGTATATTAAATGTGTTCATATTTTCCAGGTATACAAGTTTTAAAGCAGGGAATTTATCAAGCTGCTATTCTCCAAACTAAACTTGTCTGTATGGTAATTATAAACAGTAAATTTTATTGGGGATTTATTTCTATCATTTAGTATTCTATTATAGGACCTTTTATCAATAGGGTGTATGTAAAATTTGTTACTTTTCCCACCAAGATTGTTTTTACCTGAGGCTAATCCTTCCTTTCTCACAGTGTTCTTAGATGGGGGAAAAAGAGGAGCAGCAATAGTTATTTTTCCACCTTCTATGCAGGTTGACGAAACCCCCAAGATGTTAGTCCATGACATCCAAGGTTCAGCACAATTCAAAGAGCTCTATGCCATTTTTCTAGCCTTAAGTGAAATACAAGAGCCTTTCAACCTGTTCACTGATAGCCTCTATGCTGCCAATCTGCTCCCTAACCTTCCCTGGTCACACATTAAGCTTGATGATAATCCCATCACACTTTTAATGCTTTAGGCAAGAAACCTTTTAAAGTTGAGGACTAAATCTATATTCCTGCAGCACCTCCGGGGGCACCAATTCCTCCCAGGTATTTTATCTCAGGGCAATACAATTGCTGACTCCTTAGCGTCTTCTCTGCAAAGCTATTCTTTCCAAGAGGAGGCTACCTCCTTTCATGAGCTTACTCATGTTAATTGGTGGGGTTTACACCACAGGTATCCCCAGGTCCCTATTAAGGAACTAAAATGAATTGCCTGTATCTGTAAATCTTGTTCACCTTTTCTACAAGTGCCTCCTTTACAAGAAGTGGAGTCAACCCCCGTGGGTTAACACCTAACCATCAGTGGCAAACAGAAGTCACCCATTATGCTCCTTTTGGAAAGCTCAAATATGTCTTTGTAACCATTGATACTTTCTCACATGCCTGCTGGGCCATAGCCCATGCCAGAGAAAAGCAAAACATGCTATCAATCATTTACTACAATGTTTTGCAGTCCTCGGCCTACCTAAACAACTCAAAACTGACAATGGCCCTTGCTTTGCCAGTAAATCGTTCTCCACATTTATAGAACACTGGTGCATGCAGCATAATACGGGCATACCCTACAATCCCACTGGTCAAGCAATTGTCGAACGACAAAACAGAACCCTAAAGACCCAGCTATTAAAACAAAAAGGGGCAGTATCATCCCCCCATGATCAAGTAGGGATGGCACTATGCACTCTAAAAATTTTAGATTTTTCCAAAAATGATCATCTCTCCCCTTTCCAAAAGCATTGGGCAACCATGGTAAAATATCACAACATCAAAGTCCAATGGAAAGACCCTCTCACAGGGGCCTGGAGAAGTCCTGACCCTCTCATAACTGTTGGAAGGGGATTCGGAAGTGTATTTCCTATTGATGAGGACAAGCCCAATTGGGTCCCTACAAAGAACATTAAATATCACCCCCCTCTAAATGATGCCCTCCCCTCACAAAATGATAATACTGACCCAGGGAGCTCCGCCTCTTGAGGGATGGTATTCTCTTGTCTTTGACAGGTATGCAAAAACCTTGGTGGACTCTTTGCCTCATCATCACTGGACTGCTCATCATCTCTCTGTTAGTGTTCATTAGTGCCATTATCATCCAAGCTTTCTTGGAGCACCTGGAGCTGTACCATAAGTATCAAAACCATACTAAATCCTAAATCCCTCAGCTTACCATGGGACTTTTAGTAACCCTTTGCTTCCTAACTGTAAGTACTATACTAGTTCAAGGAAACCCCCACCTCCCATGGAACCAAACCTGGATGGTCATCAACACGGAAACCGACAAAATAGCCAATGTCACCTCCTCAAATTTAGCCCCTCTAGGAACTCGGTTCCTTGACCTCCTTGTGGACTTGTGTGACCTTGTGGGGAATACATGGGACCCTTCAGATCAGGAACCCTTCTCAGGGTACGGGTGTTTAACTCCTGGGGGTCGCAGCAATACCAGAAGCCTAGGGTTCTACATCTGCCCCGCTCACTCGAGAGACAGAAAGCAAATTGCCAAGGCAGAGGTCCCAAAAGTGCCTACTGTAAAGCATGGGATTGTGAATCTACTGGGTGGATCATGTGGAATCCCCCATCACTGGAGACCTAATCTCAGTGGAAAGGGGTGAAAACATGCAAGAACTGGGACAAGGTTATTGCCACCAGCAAGGTAAAAAGGTAAACTCTGGGCAATGTTATGACAGAAACCAATCAGAATATTCTGCCTTCCCATTAGCTACTGCAGGGGGATGCTGCAACCCATCAGTCATAAAGTTCAACCCCGCAGGAAAAAAGGCAAACTGGGAGGCTGGAAAAATCTGGGGACTAAGACTTTACCACAGCAGGTATAATCCTGGACTGATCTTCACAATTAAGTTGGTCCATAAACCCCTGAGCAAAACAGCATTGGGCCCCAACCAGGTACTTAATCCAAGCAAACAATCCATTCAACAAACTGGTACCCTGAAACCAAGAACACATCTCTCAACCACATCTCCTAGTGCCAAGACCTTGCTACTAAGTCTACCCCTCTCCCAATGGGGACCTTTCGTGGACCCCCTATTAGCTCTTCTAGAACAATCCTACTTAGTCCTAGACAACTCTAATCCCAATATAACTAAATCCTGTTGGCTGTGTTATGATACAGCCCCACCATATTATGAAGGCATAACAACTCTAGGAAACTATACCTCTTCCCACAACTCTAATGAATGTTGCTGGCAATCAAAAGGTTCCCTGACCTTACAACAAGTTACTGGACAAGGGCTCTGTATAGGCTATATCCCTGTATCTCATCAATCTTTATGCAAGTAAACTGTAACACTGAGCAACTCAGGTCAATATCTGATCCCCCAGCAGGACACTTGGTGGGCCTGTTCTACAGGACTCACACCATGTGCCCATACAGAAGTGATCAGTAACTCCCAAGGCTTTTGTGTGCTTGTTAGGTTAGTTCCCAGGCTATTATATCATTCAGATGAGGACATCTATCTACGACTAAGAGGGAATCCCCCTAGGACCAAGAGGGAACCTCTTATGGCCCTAACCCTAAGTATGATTCTGGGTATGGGACTCATAAGAGCCAGAACAGTAACAGCTTCCTTAATAATTCAGAATCAACATTACTCTGTTTTAAGAGCAGCTATTGATCTGGATATTGAGAAGCTAGAAATCTCCATTTCCCACCTTCAAAAATCCCTCACTTCCCTAGCTAAAGTATAATGCAAAACAGGAGGGGATTAAATTTGATTTTTGTACAGCAAGGAGGATTGTGTGTGGTCCTAGGTGAAGAATGTTGCTTTTATGTTGACCATTAAGGAGTAATTAAAGAATCTATGACTAAACTTAGAGAAGGACTAGCCAAACAGAAGAAGGAGTGAGAAGCACAGTAAGGCTGGTTTGAATCATGGTTTAATTCCTCCCCTTAGTTGACCACCTTGATTTCTACCTTACTGGGGTCACTTATTATTTTATTCTTACTCCTAACCTTTGGTCCCTGCATTCTAAATAGGTTAATAGTTTTATCAAGGACCATGTAAGCACAGTCCAACTATTGCTATTAAGGAAACAATACATGAGAGTACTGGCCCCAGAGGATGGATATGCACCATATCCAAATGAGCATAATTCCTCTTTATGAACAACATGTTAAGAACAAGGTAGCAACTAAAGCGGGAGTCAAAATTGCCAGACTGGGCACCTCTCTTACCTTATATAATAAACCTTCACAACAATTAATAGATGATATGCAATAAATAGCTAGTGCAATCTTAGACCTCCAGGCACAATTAGATTCCCTTGCAGCAGTAGTCCTACAATATGGGAGAGGGTTAAATTTACTAACTGCCAGGGAAGGAGGGTTTTACTTGTTTCTTCAGGAGGAATGCTGCTGTTATGTCGATCAGTCCAGAATTGTCCATGACAAGATCAAGCAACTGTAAGAAAATCTGAAAAAACTGTGTACCGAGCTTCAATCTAGCTTCTTCTGGATGAGCTTACATGGTTGGCTCCCTTACTTACTTCCCTTGCTTGGTCCCCTTTTCCTTCTCCTTATAGCACCTACCTTTGGCCCCCTACATTTTCAATAAGGTCATACAGTTTGTACAGAAATGTTTGAAGGCAGTACAATTAATAAATGTCCAAGTTCAATACCAATGACTAGCCACTGGTTATGAGGAGGCATATAATGATAATGCAAGGTTAACCCCTGGAGACCCCTTGAGCTGATAATGGGTAAGATCCCAGATGCACTGGGACAACCTAAGACAGGCTCTTGATGAGATTTCCCTCCCCCCTGATCTGTTGAGGCACTGTGGATTATTCAGAGATGGGTAAGATCTCTAAAGAGGAGACAACCTAAGAAAGAAGCTCCACCTTCCAACTGGCTCCGGGGGGGCTAATAAAACAAAAAGGGGGAATTGTAGGGGATGCACCCTAATGGCAGCTGCACCCTCGTGGCAACCTCCTCCTCATTCGTGGCACTGCCTGATCCACCAACAGTTTACCTGGACATCTTTGTACTGCCACTTTCTCCTGGAAACTGAAAAATGTGTTCTTACCCAGCCACACCCTGATTGGCCTGCTCATCTCCACCCCCTACTGTAAGGGATTGATTAGCAGCAGTTCCGTGAATGTGATCAGCTCATGCTTGCCATTTAGTCCTATGGGACTCTCCCCTGTGTGATTCCCTCGTGCCTTGCTGACCTTTAAGCTAATTGGTTCCCACCTAGCCCCCACCCTACATAAAAGCTGTGTAACTTCCTCAATAAATGAGTTCCTGCTGTGCTTCATGCACTGACAGACCTCCCAACTCTGGTGGGTTTCCATTGCCGCTGACACTCATCATCCTGTTCAGCCCCGTATTCTCCTCAGGCAGGCCCTGAGGAGATACATCAGACCTTGTTGCTCGACAGGGAGCAACAGTGGGGTCTCAGCCCAGGGTGCCTATCTGATAGAGATCAGACAGATGGAATTATCACACCAGTTTTAATGGTGAAGAGACCCCCATGTTCCTGTGAACCAAAGGCATGGGTCTCAGGGCAGGGCACCTATCTGCTAGATACCAGAGAATAATGGTGGGAGAACCCCTAGGGTTCCATGTGACAAAAGATGTGGGTTTTAGGGCAGGGTGCCTATCTGTTCTACACAGAGAAGGAAAGTCAGAGTTTTATCTCTGGAGAATTTAAAGTCTGCTAATGGATGCAGCATCCAAATGACAAAGGGGTCTCTGATCCAGAGTTCTGTGGGGTATCAGGAGGAGGGTGTGGAGAGAAGGTACTGAGGGTTAAGGAAGAACATTAGAAATAGGATTCCTCCAGCACCAGTAAAGGACTCAATATAAGTCCTTGCACTGTCCACATAGCATAGGTGGCAAAAACCTAGCCCAGGTTTGGGGTCAGTAACAGGTTGTGTGCTGGCAGTTGTTCAGTGATAGTGGACTTGGAGGTTGTTGAGTCTCTCTTTCTGTAATGTGGGAGGGAGGTGAGGGAGCAGTCAGTCTTGGGTTTCAATTGTAGCTGCATGAGCCATGAATGGGTGTTCCCTGACCTCAGAGATACTTTGGGGTAATGGATATATCACCAGTCACTTCCCAGATGCCAGCAGTCATTTAACTGAACTTCAGCAGAAGGGGAAAATTTTCAGAGTCTTGGGGAAGGGCACTTGATGCCTGTCATCTATTTCCTGGTCAAGAAACAAAAATGTAAGCACAAAAGTATGGCACACAAACCTCAAAGAATTCATAGAGGTCTTTATTCCTTCATGGCCTAGGATACTGTCTGGGCTCATTTTCCAGATGGGAATAATTCCTGTTATTTACAAAAGGACTTGGGTTTTATGGGTTATAATGAGGATAATGTAATCAATGGAAGCCTTTCACATGCAGTTTTGACCATCAGGGGCTAGTTGTGCAGGTTAAAACCAGACCCTGAAGAATGAATACTCAAATCTTGCCCATTGTCATTTAGAACTAAGTTGCAAGGAGGAAGCTCAAGTTTTAAGGCCCAGCATTCAGTGTCTGCCCTTTTCCCAAGGATTCATTGTTTTCAGAAATGAATATACTGGGACAATTTTAAGGTTTGGCCAATTATCTCCTCCCTCCTTTCAAGCCACACAGTCTCTCCATTTTCCTTGGGGTGCTGTCTTATAGGAATATAACTTTTCATAACCCATCACATGTGGTTACATGTATATGTGATGTTCATTCATGTGGTCCATTGTCTTCTTGGAACTCACTTATGAAGCATAGCAACTAAGATAAAATCAATAAAAATTTATGATAGCAGTAGCAGAATATTCAAGCAAGCACAGGTCCACTTTGAGCAGGAATCCTGACTGTTCAGGAGGAACACCATGGGCTAGTCCTCCTTTGCCTGCCTTCTACCTCCTCTTCCTCTTTCTAAATTCATCCCTTTTTCCCTCCCTTCCTTCCATAGTACTAAGAACATTAATAGTCTATCTTTACTGAAAAACAATTATAAGTGCATATTACAGTATTGTAAACTATAAGTAAAGAATTGTACAGGAAATGTCTAGAAGTACTTTGTCTTATATAATTGAAATTGCACATCTATTGAAGAGCAGCACCCCACTTCCCCCCAACCCAGTATTATGGCAACCAGCATGTTTTTTTTTTCTGTTTCCATGATTATTTGGTACCTTTTTTATTTTGAGAAACAGTTTCAACAGGTTGGTTACAGTCTCACTGAGATGCTGAGGATGTCCATGAAACTGTGATCCTCTTGCTGCAGCTTCCTGAGGCACTGGGATTATAAGGAAGAACTACCAAGCTCCTTTGCTGATTTCTAATTAGGCATTTGTTATTATACAGTTCTAGGGATTATTTATGTATTTTTGATATTTTACTTTTCCCAGTTAATGTTCAAGAAATTTCTCCCATTTAGTGAGTAGAATCTTTTTTCTGTTTTTTCTTCACTGTCCTGTGCAGAGGCTTTTGGTTTAAAAAATTTTCATCTATTTATGGCTTTGCCCTCTGTCCTTTTCATGTCATAGCCAAGAAAACATTCCTAAAGCAATGTGGGGAATGTTTTCCTCCATTTTTCCTTTTTATATTTTCCACAGAAGCTTATTATTTTCTTTTTTTTATTTTAGATTGAAACAAAATAACTTCACCTGCTTATGGAGTAGAGCATGATATTTTGATTTGTGTATCTGTGTTGTGATCAAATCAGAGTAAAGAACATATTTGTCATCTTAGAAGGATGGGGAAAGATTAGTAAATGGAGCTCCAATATTTTCTAGCAATTTTATAGATTTCAGTTTCATGTTTAGATTTTTAGTACATTTTGTGTTGATGCTTTGTATGGTGTAAGATAAGGTTCTGATTTCTTTTTAACTACATGGATATGCAGTATCCTTAGCACCATTTCACTAATAGGCTATCCTTTATTGTATATTAATGTTTCCCATGACAAAGAGGAGTTGACTGCATGTCTGGACTTGTTCTCTTTAATGTGCATTGGGCTGCATGCTGCCTTCTATTTCAGAGTCACCGTGTTTTAATTCCTATATCTTTGAATATATTTTGAAATCAGGAAGTGAGGTGCTTTCAGATTTGCTCTGTTTCAAGTTTGCTTTGTCTGTTATGGACCTGTCTCAGTCCATTTGTGCTACTATATCCTTAGATCACAGATCATGTAATTTATACATCATGGCCCTCTGTTCTGTAGATACTTTTGAAGACAGATTGGTGCTGTGAAGTTGCTGGCACTGCATCTAATGCCTACACAAATGAGGCACAATGTACCCACTGAAGGTGACCATGAGGCTTATAAAAAAGGCATTCTGGATTCAAACTTCACTCTCCCTCACCCCCATTAAATAAAAAAAATGCAAATCACACTTTTAGGAAAGAACTATTATCTTTAATGGGTAATGTATTCTCAAAACACAACAGTGAGAAACATAAAAAATTCTTTAAATGGCAAAAGACTTCATGTGAAGTTGATCAAAGAAAATATATTCAAAGGGAAGTTAACATTTTTAGCCATAAAACTTTGTACATAAGATGGTGTGAAAATGGTCAAGTCAAGAGATTGCTACATCCAAGGTCCAGGACAACATCTAGCAAAGAGAAAATAAAGTCTTGACACAGAGCAACTTGGATGAATCCCTAGAAATTCACACTAAATATCCAAAAGCTTACACACTTACTGCTGGAATCTACTCAAGCAATACAGGTGAGAGGACCAGGTCATACTAGGGAAGAACAGCTTCAAGGCTTTAAGGGGTTAAGAAAATGGCAGGGTCAGTTAGAGGCAGAGTTGACAAGAGTGAGACAGGATGGGCCCTTAGCACTGAAGGACTTCTGCATCCTGTGCTGCTGTCAGCACCTCATGAGGCCACAACACACATTTTCAAGACAGTATCAGCTGGGAATGTTGAGTACAGGGCACATGGGTCTTAATTCATCACTTCTGACTCAGAGTGTGTCTCAATTACCTCAATATAAAACATATAATTTATTTGGTGGACATCATCTTCTGGAGAAAGTGGGATAACCCCTCTCACCAGGTGATAATTATTAAATTATCAAGAGGTAAATTGTCCAAGCACAGATCTGCCACAGAAGCTAACTTAAATTTGACTGTTGGAGATGAGCAGTGCTCAGCCACAATGTGATTGGTGGGGACTACAGAGCAAGGGCATGCAGGACTCATGAGGACCAGGTAGTTTTCAGCAATGGGTCACACACAGACTTAACAAAGTTCATGGGGCATGCATATTTATGGCATTTATGTCTGGTGAGTGTCAGATATGGGAAAGTGGGTGACAGAAGCACATAGATGGTTCCCACATTTCTTCTTGGAGAACTGGATTGTTGGAGCACCACTTTCCTAGCAAGCATGGAATGAAAGTGAGATTGATAGAGAATGGCCTACTTTTTGTGAGCTGGGTGTCAGTGGTGATGTGGTGAAGACAGTTATAATCAGAGAAAAAGCTAGGTTTCAGCCAATATGGCCTGAGTATACAGAATGAACAGGACTCATGTGGGTGCTGGAAACAGAGAAGAAAGAAGTAGAGGAAGGGATGAGGCTGGAGGACTGTTGAGATAAACTGGATAGGCAGTGAGTAGGATAGACAAAAGTTTCCTGGCTTGAGGGTCAAGCAGGTTTGTGGACTGGATCTGTGGACAGGGAGCAGCACTAGCTGGGCAGCAATCCATCACAATTTTACTCTGAGGGATATGGGAAGAAGACACAGAATGTCTTTCAATTCAGAACTACACTGTAATGAATGAATTTGTCTGTTGTATTGAGATAGAACAGAATGGAAGCCTGAGCAGTTGAGGAGCTGACAGGATGTGCTTTTGCAGGCTGACACACAGAATATCTGCTTATGGACATTTGAACATAGAGGTTTGCAGTGGGTGCATGTCTCTATACCAAGATAATTACAGTAGAAGAGGAAGGAACCAAGTAGAAGGGAAAGAACAATCCCTCTTTAGTGTTAGTGCAGTAAAAGTCCCTGAGGTGTTTGAACTGAATTGCCTAGACTGTTGACTAGCTTATACCCATATAAGGAATATAAAATACACACTTCAACAAAACTGCACCATATCCTTTACCTTGATATGTCCCAAGTTGCTTATATATAACACTAAAAGACCTGATCTGCATGGTGCTCAGGCTTTGGGAATTACCTTTCTCATCCTTGGCAACACTAATAAACTTACTTCCAGATCCTGGTGTTCTTATCACCATTTATTACTACTTTTTTTTACTTCAGTCTTCATTGTGACTGAGGAAGGCAAGGTGACATGCAAAGCACAGCAGGGTTCACTGGTACTCCTTTCCTTTATGTCCACCACATAATCCTGTACCTGGGACAGAGCTAATAAGTATGTTTATTTGACTTAAGGGGTTACTTTTCCCTTAATGCAGTCATTAATTACAACTCACCAGTAACATCTTCAGGATAGCTACCAGTGTATGTACTACCTCTATTCCTTTCCCTGTATCTATAAAACATTTGAACCTAAGGGCTCTGCCAGAATTGTGTCTCTAGACTGATAGAAGTAATCCTGAAGACAAAAAAAGGAAGGGAGAGGGCAGAGGGTCCAGAGGCAATCTGCAGTCCCTCTTTGCTCTGCAGCTTATACTTCTGTAGTGACTGTGGTCCTCATCCCTGAAAATCCACTCTCATGATCAGCAAAAAATAAAAATTTTGAATCTGGTTGAGCTTCCAAGGAGAATGTATGAGGACAATCTGTGCAGAAGGCACTTGCTGTACCCATCTGCACTGGACTGTCCTATGACTGTAGACACCTTCAATTACCTGCACCCACAGAGCATCACAATCTACCCTGGGGGATGATTTCCTCCATCAATCAGAGTGCACTACCCAACTCATTTCTAGGCTATCAGATTGAACCAAAATGAGCTTAAATTTTGGGGTAAATGGGCTTAGGAAGTGGCAGTCACCCCCCTATGCACATGGTCTTATAGCCTGAGGGCATGGCTCCCACCTCACCCCAGGTCAGTGGTCCCTTTTGCAATGTGAGAAACCTCCAGTTCAGTGGAAATGCCCTGGAAACACTAAGCAGATGGTAGAGAAATGTTGAAGGCCCCCAGGTGGTGCCTGGTTGTTGGAATAAAGGGATGGGTCTAAGACCCTCAATGGCAGATGGAATTTTATATAGGTAAGGTAGTGAGGAAACTCAAAGAGTGTTTGATTTCTTTTTCATTCCCAATATATGTTGCTCTAGCATGTCAAGATCTCATTCTAGCCACAGGAACTTCACCCACTCCAGTTTGTAAAACCAAATCTTCTTCCTGCTCTGCCACTCCCATGCAATCTATGTGGGTTCAAATCCTGCTCTTCCCACGGTTTCTTTCATTATCCAGTGCTTTTCTGGATAGAATGCAATTCCAGAGTATATTCTTGGGACCAGTGATCTCCTACATTGTGCAGATGGCCATCCCCACCAGAAAGCTGGCTTTAAACTTCTGGTTTGGATGGATTACATGATCCCCATAGATATCAAAACCCAAGAATGCAAGAGTTCTTTATAGGGAATGCATGGTATTTGCATATAAAGTATGCATGCTGTTCTGTGTACTTTAAATTATCTCTAGATTGCCTGTAATATCCAGTACAACATAAATGCTCTGGAAAAAATATTACACAGTATGGAAAAAAGGTATGAATTTATTTAGGACACATGGAATCATTAGTGAATATTTAACATCTAATTTGTTTGAAAATGAGGTTGTGAAACCTGCAGATTCAGAGTCACAGCTGCATCCTAAACACCTGAGAGGAATAAATGTCTAAATATTGGAAGTTGGACAAATCAAGAGTGGCCACCCCAGCCTAAGTGAAGTGGGGCTTACTTCCTTCACACTCCAGTGTTATGGGTGATGCAATTAAATTTACCTCTTAAGCAACCTGTAATAGTATTCTACTATTTCCTTGCAAATTGCTTACAATAATGTGGCTCTTTCTGTCATTTTTCCTATGAGGTACATAATCCATGCAAAATATTGAGGTAAAAAATATTAATGATATTTAAGATAAATTAGTTTAAAATGTGTATTCATTCTAAATTGAATTCATTGGTCACAAAAAAATCTCAAAAATAAACTAATAGTTCATTTGATTTAAAGTAGTCAAAATATGTAACACCAGACAATAAATCAGGATATCTGATATATACAAATCATGTGAAGCTAAGCAAATTTTTCAAGTCCCTGTTTTCATCTTAAAAAAAAAAACAAATATCATGTAAACACATACTGAACTTCTATGAAAATCTGTAAGGATTGATCGAGCATTTGTCCATCTCTAGATGCCACATTCAGTTATAGCCAGTTTAAGGGAGCATAGTCACTGAAAATAATTTAGGAGTTTTGAATTAACAGAGTGAATAAGCACCACTGTATACAAAAGCTGTCAAGTATGACAGAGTGGTCCTTCAAACCAGGTAACAACTTCATGTTCCCTTCACTATGTAAATAATTTTGGGACCATTGCCTACCACACTTGGTCCCTATAAACCTCTCTTTCTGTGACAGTTGGATCACATATATTTTCATCATTCTCTCCCTCAAATAGTTTACACTTTAAAAGGGAGAATTGACAATGATTTGAGCCTTGCAAATCTAGGATTGTAGCCATTCTGTAATTGGTTTGATTATTCTCTGTGGTGTCCAAGAGAACTTTTGGGACTGAGTGGTATTCTTTCAGCTGGGATATTTAATGATATAATGTCCTCTTTCATGCTCTAACACTTATTCCCTCCATGGAAATCACTGACATTGTAAAGTAAGTACAAAGTTATGTAAGTGAAAATAAGTGGACCCTGAGTTATAGAACAGAGGATATGATCACAAAGCCTGCTTGCTTAAGAGAAATGAAGAGATCCCACAAAGATATCAGCCATATAATAAAACTTGGTGTATAGGCTGATATGATGTGTGGTAAACTGAAAATCTCATAGGCTAGTAAAAAATCCTTTCAGGGCAACATTTACATGAGAGCTAACTATACAACTTTCATGCATGTTATGATCTGAAGACCCAGCTTTGACCTTTGACCATCTTCAGTTTAACCAAGCCATTCTTTGAGCTGCTGGAACCAGCTTTTGCATACATAGAAGCAGGGACCCAGCTCTTGGAATTACACAACATACTGAAATATCAGCTGTCAAAAGCATGACCCATGTTGCATCTTCCATATTTCAAGATAATTGAATCCTAAAGTGAACATTGACCTCCATAGTACAACATAATTCTATGTCTGACACCATCAAGTCAGGTTTAATGTGCCTGATATCTACCAATATTTAACCTTATCAAGTAGTGAGATATCTGTCCAACTCAACAGAAATCCCTTGGTCTTGTAGGTCTTTCCTTTCACATTTTTACCAATCCTTCATTACAAAGACTAAAAGCACACTATCTGAAAAAAAGTGGCAGAACAACAACAGAATTCAGAAGCTCAATGTGGAAGTTGTCAGACTGGATATAGCAGAATATAAGAAGAATAAACCTCTAAAAGCTGTTTTCAAGACTTATTTCTTGTGATATTGCAGAAGATGTAAATATGTTTTATGAAAGTATGTGTAAAGGAGGTTTAGGTACCAATAGAGAATCATTTTATACATTTACTGAACTGTCATAAAAACTACCCATAGACCAAGATGTTATACAACTTGTCTCTACCCATCTGATGACCACACATAATTTTAATTTATTTTCAATTCCTGGATTTACAAAATAATGAAAATATTTTATGAATGGAGATGTTTGAATGTGAGTAGGACATTTCATGATATTTCCTAAAAGATTTACTTGTTAGTTATGATTATTCTATTAAGGTCATATCACAATTTTCTTACAACAGATGTTTACTAAAGCATGGAAATTTCACAATGACAATTTTACTTTAAATGTATAAAGAAGATGTGTATTACAACTTACTCATAATCCATTAAAATATTCTTGCTTCCATATATTAAATTAATTTATGATCCATCAATATAACATATGCAAACATTGGGAAAATGATTTTATTGTATACGCTAAATTTTAGCGGATCAGTGATAGAAAGAAAGATTTCAGTGAATTCACTGCACTGAGTTCATTGTTTAGATATGAGAAACCAGGAAGAAAATTGTTCAATTCAAATTCAACTCTCAAAATATGAATTCTTAAAAGGATAGATACAGATGGACTGGTGGAGAGAAGAAAAGACTATTCCATCTGAATATGAATTTCTTCATAAAGGGCTACCAGACAGTAGAGCTTTTAAATTTAAACCATGTTATGAATGTGGGCAATGAAATCAGTGTTCTCTACCACTGAGCAATAGTCCCAGACATTTTATTTTTATGATACAGTCTCAAAAATTTGTCAAAACTGACCTCAAATTTGAGATTATCTTGTCTCAGCATCCATGAAACATGGCTGTGAGTACCCACAGCTACTGGGGGCCAGCATCCACTCCATGTGAGGCCTGTGATTCACATACACTTTGAAGAAAACTCCAGTCTCTTCCCATCAACATAAGACACTCTCAATCTATCACATTTTGCTCTGCTTTACAAAGATGCAAACACATTTAAAAATTTTATCTCTAAAATTCAGAAATCTCCACTTTTCAAATATATTTGAATTTAATCACATTGATAGTGGTTCCAAGCTATAAAATATTGTTGTAATTTTCTGAATGGAATCAGGCAGCTTCTTTCTAAATGATGACAGTTGAGTATTTTCTCTCATCAGAAATTTTCTTCCAAAGAATTATCCTTAAAAAACAAAATCATCTGATGAGAATATGCTTTGCTTTCTGATAGGTCACAGTGTTGAAAGAAAACCTTAGCCACTGAATTACCTGTAAATCCAGGATAATGTATTAGTGCATTTTATTTATGAAATGTTTTTGAGTACATATTATGAAAGGTGTTATACAGATGCATAGTACTACTTTTAGAGTAAATTTTGTTGAAACTCTAAGACAAGTCATGTGATTTTATTAGTGTAACATTTATTTCAATGTTGTGAAGGAGAGTATAATCACCTTCAAAAATATTAATTTAACATTAAGTGGGGTTAAAGCTAATGTGGAATCTTGAAGACAAGAAATGTTACTCTTCTATCTAAACAAGATGGACTGTAATATGATTTCTTGGTAACTTATCTGTGAAAACTCTGTCATTATCTTATAATTCAATAATGCTAGGGCCAGTTGATGCATAATTTACAGGCATTCCCTTTATCCTAAATGCCAGCAAAATGGATTTGCTATACAGGTGTTTTACTTTTCAATTTACTATGTGTTAAATTTGAAAGTTAAACCAATATTATAAAAAGATAAATGCTTTTCACTATCATTGTATTAAAAAAAACCTCAAGTGAATTATATTTTGGGGAAATATGATTTTATCATGACACTCAAAAAATTTACAGTAAAACCATCAATATTGGAAGATATTTGATATGCAACAATAACATGCCATTTGGTTTTGCACTCATGGTAACTATCAGTGGAAGCTCAACCAGTTAGCATTTGGAGCAATACTATAACCATTACAAGGAATGGGAAATCTTGCATCAACATTAACCAGACTTTCCACAGCAGTGCAATTCCTTATTTTTAAAAGAGTTTTCATCTGTTCTCTATAATAAACTGTAAACATACCTAATATTATCAATGTCACTCAATGCTTCTCCAAGAAAATATTATAAAAATATTAATAAGTATGATTGCAAAAACATTTAGCAAAGATATTCCATAGCTTAACTAAAATATACAACACTCATTTCCACCCAGATGGTCAAAACAACTACATCTACTGTGGGAATATATTTGATTGCAACTGAAATACATGTCTGTTTGTCAAAAAATTCTAAACAAAACTTGATTTTTTCAAAAAATAATTGATTTGGTTAATATGTGTCTGTGTAGGTGGAGACATGAAGTAATTTAGAATTATGTATGGAGTCATCAGAAAATAAAAATAATAACTTCCAATTACCTGCTGAAACTACATAAGGAACTGACACAATAGCTTTGTATTTATTGTCCAAATTAATACTCATTATTATTCAAGTGGGAAACAAATATGAAATCTGAATCCCATAAAAGTTAAGCAAATTGTTCACAATTTTAAAAATTAAGCTATAATGGTTGGGTAGTTTCCAATCACAGGCAAAAATCAATGATTTTTAAAGCCTTAAAAATGTGAGTTTAGGGGCTGGGGAGAGAGCTCAGTTGGTAGAGTGCTCACCTCGCAAGCACAAGGCCCTGGGTTTGATCCCCAGCACTGCAAAAAAAAAAAAATGTGAGTTTATTCTTTCATAAAAAAAAATTAGTAAAATTAGGGAGTCCAGGGCCAGAACAACAGCTTAAGGGTGGCTATGAAAAATTCTACCATGCTTCTTTTCTGCCCCATTCCACCTGGCTTGCTCACATGCTCACTGCTGTATAATTCAGAAGGGCTAACATAACTAGAAGCATCTAACCTATAAACTGAACACCCCCAACAAGAAGAGAGGAGAGATAAAAAAGTCATATAATCCTCACAGGTGGGAGGAAAACCAGGAAAATGAAGGATGCCACTGATATAATTTTCATAGATGAGGCATCATCACATATGTTCTGCAAAGAACCAGATAGCAAAGAGCAAGTGTTTGCAGGCTTCATGGCCTCTTCTACAACTGCTTAACTCTTCACATAGATTTGGAAAGCAAAGATGAATAGTTTCCAACAAAGGTAGGGATAATGGTTGAATTATTTTGTTGGTTTTAGTTCAAGCAACTCTTAGAAAGCAAAGTTTTATTTTGTATATTTTATTACCCTCATGTCACCTGTAGTTGTGAAAGTTATTTCCTTAATTCATTTGTGAACAAGTGTCCAAAGTTTTTAAAACATTATGAAGAAAGGAACTGATGAAGTAGTACTGAAATGAATGCTGTGAGATGAGTTGTAAGTTATGCAGGTTTTAAAGGTATTATTTGACCATGCATGGTGGCATATATCTGTAATATCTGTGCCTCAGGAAGCTGAGGCAGGAGGATCACAAGTTCATAGAAATTTTTTGGTATGTTTCTTGGTATGGGACTGGGAGTGAGAAGAACATTTTCTTGCTTCTTGTACTTGCCTTACACATTAACTTTGTGTATTTTTTCTAGATAGGGATTTAACCTAGGTAGATGCAGTGTTGCCACAGAGGACTGGAGTTAATTCAACTTTAATATTTTATGCCCTGGTGCCTCCATTGCATAACTATGCATATGTTTGGGGTCATAAAACACAGGTTTATTTGAACACAAACATGTGATACTGCAACAATCTGATACCATGGAGGTAGCATATACTGTGTGGAGACACCATATGAAGGCATGATTGGTGTCCACAGAAGAATAGAAAGTTTCATCATAAGAGGCTGAGTAGTGTGCCAAAGGTACATGCTGTGATGCATCAGAATCAGCATTTGAATCCAGGCAGCCTGATCTCCAAGTTCACATTCTTAGCTACCATTTTGCATTGCCTCTTTCCAATGTTTACTTATTGTATATTCATAGAGAGGTTAAGAAGAATAGTAAGATAACAAAATTATGATAAATCAGGGACATTTTACATAAAAAATTAAGGAAGTGTGTTCAAAATTTAATCACTAGTTGCTTTTAAAAAATTCTGTGACTGCCACAATTTTCTTTTATTTTTTCACAAGACCAAAGAGAAGATTAAATTGTACCTAGGACATTTACAATTGATTGAAATTCATCGTGTGTAGTAGATGAAGGCCAAGCACTAAACAACAGACAGTCTACTCACAATCAATCATCAGAGATAAGCTAAAGGCAGGTTTCCATTGCCTCCTTTCTCTTCAAATTTAATTAACTTGAGTACTGTTTCACATTAATCTATACAGGTAAAATTCTTAAATTTAACTGACATTTAACTCAGTAAGTTTATTCTGTATAGAGCAACTTAAAACCAGATTATGATTTCTCTTTATTTGTTCATTTTAACATTAAGAAAAAAGTTTTAATAAATGTATTGAAAGTGACGAGTTGTTCAAAGTGCTTGGCATGATAGGTTTTTAGACAGAATGCCAAATTCTACAAAGCACAGGTAAATTATAATTTAAATCACTAACTTAGGTAATAATGGTTTCTCAATGATTTTATAGAATAAAAAAATAGATGTTAAAAAGATCTCAAACACTGCCTTCAAAAAGGTTATTTTCTAAATACTAAAGTAACTCAGCACAGGTCATTCTCAAAATTGGCTTATTCGTTGTTATATAAAAATTTACACATTGTATATATCACCGCATTACATAATTTATCTCTGATTTTTAATAATTTTCCTCTTTTAATAATGAATGTGAAAGCCTAGGCTGAAAACTGAAAGATTCACACTCTCAAAAGTTAAGAAAGTTCTAAGGATGCCTCCTCATTTATAACCTTACAAGGTAAAACAGTGCAATCATCAGCAAGTACTAAAAGCAAGCTTTAAGAAGTAAAAAAAAAAAAAAATCATGCTGTGTTAAGCATGAACTAGTGCTGCTATGGTTGTCTGTCCTAAACTTTCTAATCTGTCCACAGCATATTTTTTCCCATGGGGCTTTCCAATTTATAACTTTGATGAGGGTGAAGTTGGACATTTTCCCAACAAGATTGTGGAGCTGAGTTTGTTATGTTCAGGTTTTACCCAAAGGTGATGAATTCTATAAAAACAGGCTCCCCAGTCCCTTGCTCTCTGCTTCTCATTTTTGTTCCTCATGTCTCCTGTTTTTGCCTCTCCTTTATAGATTCTTATTTATTCCTTTTGTACTAAATTCACTTCCTATTGACTCAAGGTTGCTCAACAGGATTGGAATCAACTGAAATGGGTGTTTGCTGGTAGCTGCATTGTACCAGGCTCCCCTGATGCCTCCTCCCCATCTGAACTCTTGTGGCACTTTATTTCTGTCATTTTCTAAATGTGACAGATTCTTGAAGCTTGTATCTTTTCTCTCTAGAATCCCAATTGAAGAAACTTGTCCACAAATATGGTTTCAAGTACTCCCTTCACACTGATGAATACCACTTCTTTGTATCCAATCCCAGCTTTCCAGGGAGCTCCAGACCTGTGTATATGCAAATGTCCAGTCAGTCTTTCTGCATATGGTTTTCATAGGTGTCTCAAAGTCATTTGAATTCAGCTTTCTTAATGTTAGAAAAATGTATAAAAAGTTCAATTTGGGCCCCGACTCCACTTTAAACTCAACCCGTCTTTAAGACCTGTCCACTCTCTTTTTTTATGTGTCCACTCTTCTTCATTTCTTCTGTCCTGTCATAACCAAGACTGCCAGTGCCAATGGACAGGACATATGCAAAACCTTCTCAAGGATTCTGTTTCAATTTGCACCTTGCTTTCCATTATTTAAAGAGCAGCTATATTTTTTTATACCAAATCAGATCATAGCCCTCTCCTGGTTTCAAACCTTCCATTGCACCTGGAAAAACACAAGCCTGATTTCCACAACAAAGCCCCAGGTGAACACAGCCCTGCTCATCTCATCAAGGCCACCCTCCAAATAGCACTGCAGCCACTCTGACTTTTTTCAGGCCTTGGAACTCACCAGGCTTATGCCAACATTAGTTCCAAATGCTATGACCAGTGTCTAGTCCCATCTCTTTGTGTCACCCTTTCAACTTTTGTTACAAATATTCTAACCTTGGACAGGGCTTCAATGATTATTTGATTGTTTAAGTGTGAATTTTGCTTATGTTTCTCATTGTACCTTGTTAGATTGAATTCAGTGAGAACAGAAACCAGTGCAATGATACAAAAAGGAAGCATCTGACAAATATCTGTTGAGGGAAGGTGTGCCTTTTCTTTACTCCAAAGAACTAAGGCCAGAAAATGTACCAAAGAAATCACTCAGTGAATTATATTATGATGGTGAGCAAAAGACAAGAGGAAAGAAAAAGAGAGCTGATTTAAGGCCATGGATGTTGTCAAAATATCATGCACTCTATATTACTTCTGTATTAAATGTTCAGATGGACAAATAATTGAAACAAAGCTTTATGGTTTCTGGAATTAGAGAAGAGTTATAAATGGGAATGACTACAAATGGGTACAGGGTTTTTACCTGATGGACAGTACTGTAGGTGCACAACACTGTGGATGTGCTAGTGCCCTGGAACTGGAACTGGACACTTCACAAAAAAAATTCATGGTGGGTAAATTACACATCAATAAAACTTATTTAAAAAAAGGTACATGAGATGGACTGCTGTGAGACAGCTATAGCCCACACACTAGACCACAAGCTCTACAGAGTAATGCATTTTTATTGGTCTTTTTTATCTACAGAGCCTAGTATACAGGTGATACTTACTGACATAATGATGATTGGATACTAGAGACCATCATTTGAAGCAGGTGCTCTAGTCATTAGACATAAATAGGCTCTACTCAGCTCTGATTCCAACAAATAATGAGCCCTCATGAGAAATGATTTCACATTAAACAGATAAACATTTTGGTAACTCACAAAATACTTCCATATCTGTCCCAGTTATTTGATAATTACACACACATATAAATGTTTTATGAGGTAGACAGGTCAGCTCATTCTCCTTGAATTTCACAAGGGAGAAAAGAAACTTCCTAGAACATAATATGACCTAGAAACTAGATGCATATGCCATCACAATATTAGAGGGTGGGCACAAAGCGCCTTTTTCCACATTGCCATCCTTGTGAGCAAGTGGAGATAAATTGTCATGAGCATTCACAAAAATGATTAGAAAGGTCTCATTCAATGGTTGAGGTACATCCTAAGCTCCACATCTAACATATACTTTGACTTTAAATCAGCTACTCACTTTCTTTCCTACCAAGTTATCCTGAGAATCCATATTATAAGGTTTTGTCTATTTTCCTCCATAGTATGCAATGAAGAATGAAAATGGTCCTGAAGACATGTAAGAAAAGTATTTGCCTCCACATCATTTGCACAGGCTCCATTTTCCCCACCCTTGCTTCCAGTTTCAATTCTCCTAGGGGACTGCAAGCTTCCTCCACTCCTCATCAGAGACCCTTCCAATAAAAGGCAAGATGTGTTCATGTCAGAGTCACAAGACTGCTGTGCACTCACTTCACATGTAAAAAAATGGAATCCCCAAATTGTTAGAATTTTCTAGAATCAGAAAATGACTGAGTGGGACCACTGGGTCTCAAGACCACTCTTTCCACTGTAATCCAATATACCATCCATACTCATCTAGCTCCCATGTTCTTCCCTTAACTCTGAAACAGTGATGTGCCTCATCCACTTCCAAGGACCCTACCTCAGTGGGTAACCAACCTGTGCATGAGTTGACAACTACAGCAGTTGTTCCATGCAAGCTCAATTGGACTACTATTATCTCCTTAACTCACTTGACCCTCCCCATGCCCAACTGATTGCTTCTTTCCAGTGTATAAGCACATAATATAACCAAACCTGTAGAGTTTCAATGCCCTGGCATGGGGCACACATCACCTTGAGCTCCAAGTACAGCTCTTTTCAAATCAGGTTTCTTTTCAAGGGATGAGAGAATAGTCTCTCCCCATCTTCTTTATGTATTAGAATGTGACTTTGATGGCTAATATTTCTGTCCAAAGGCCTGGGATAAGACCAGACAGTACAAGATCACCATAATGAACAGTCTTCTAAGTGCCAGTACAGACTGAATCCCAGTGATTATTAGCTCTTCCTTAAATGTACAGGTGACAGGAATCCTGAAACATTATCAGATATTGTGCTTAACGGTCATGCTAAGGTCTGGATCCAATTAAATAAACTTGCAAAATCTTCCCAACTTCCTATAATGACAGTGTTACTGGTCAGGGTTCAAATATATTTGCCTTTTAGAGAATTTGAAGCTTTAAGAGTTAAGTTTCCTAGATGACATGAGCATAATTAGCACTTCTTAAGTGAATGAGTGAACAAATGATAAAATGACCTGTATCTGACACTGATAATCCAACAAAGAAAGTGATAAGTCACCCATATTTGACTGGATAATTAACTGTTCATGAGTTGCACAGTTCTGATGCCTCCCTAATTAGCCCAGTGTATCTTACTATGGCCTGAGTTTCCCAAGAATATTGTCCCTGTGGGGGAAGGGAAGGGGAGGGTGGATGGGGGACAGAGTTTCTAATACTCTGCCAAGCTGGGCAGCACTAATCAAAGATTGAATATTCATTTTGCAAATAGAACCTAAAAACAAAGTTCCAAATGAGATGAGAAATAGGTGACTCTGAATACTAATATAGGGGGCCTGGAGCAGGGCCAGGCTCTGTTCAATGGGGACATGGAGTCAGAGGCTGGTGCTGGGGCCTCTTAACTGTGGATCTGGCCATCCCCAAGGAGCTTCACTCTTAAAGGATTTAAAACATGCAAACATAGTAACCTTACAAGACATCATTTACACAGATAAATCTTTGACTCTGGTCCTTGAGTATCTGATGTTTCTATACCAAATTCTACATGGATTAACTTACTGCCACAGAAGAATGGTGTTGCATCAAGACTTGAAACCACAGAACCTTCTCATTAATAAAAAAGTGAAGACTGATCCTGGGCCAACATGTTGAAGATTTGGACCTATATTTTCTTACATAAGATGAAGGGTCTCTGGTCTGATTCTGAGGTCCTTGATCCATTTTGAGTTGAGTTTTGTGCAGGGTGAGACATAGGGGTTTATGTTCATTCTGCTGCATATGGATTTCCAGTTTTCCCAGCACCATTTGTTGAAGATGCTATCTTTTCTCCATTGCATATTTTTGGCGCCTTTGTCTAGTATGAGAAAATTATATTTATTTGTGTTTGTGTCCATGTCCTGTATTCTGTACCATTGATCTACCTGTCTATTTTGGTGCCAATACCATGCTGTTTTTGTTAGTATTGCTTTGTAGTATAGTTGAAGGTCTGGTATTGTGATATCCCCTGCTTTGCTATTCCTGCTAAGGATTGCTTTAGCTATTCTGGGTTTCTTATTCTTCCAGAGGACTTTCATATTTTTTTGCTCTATTTCAGTGAGGTACATCAATTGGAATTTTAATTGGTATTGCATTGAATCTGTATAGCACTTTTGGTAGTATGGCCATAGACTTCCTTAACAGGACTCTCATAGCACAAGAAATAAAAGCAAGAATCAATAACTGGGATAAATTCAAACTAAAAAGCTTTCTCTCAGTGAAGGAAACTATCAGCAATGTGAAGAGAGAGCCTACAGAGTGGGAGAAAATCTTTGCCCCTCATACTTCAGATACAGCACTGATTTCCAGAATATATAAAGGACACAAAAAACTCTAAACCAAGAATACAAAAATCCAATCAACAAATGGGCTAAGGAAATTAATAGACACTTCACAGAAGATCATCTACAATAAATCAATAAACTTATGAAAAAAGGTTCACCATTTTTAATAGTAAGAGAAATGCAAATCAAAACTACCCTAAGATTCCATCTCACCCCAATTAGAATGATGATTATCAAGAATACAAGCAACAATAGGTGCTAGAGAGGATGTGGGGAAAAAGATATACTTGTACACTGCTGGCGGGGTTGCAAATTAGTGCAGCCACTCTGGAAAGCAGGGTGAAGATTTCTTAGAAAACTTGGAATGGACCCACCATTTGACCCATCTATCCTACTCCTTGGCCTATACCCAAAGAATTTAAAATCAGCATACTACAGAGACGCAGCCACATCAATGTTCATAGCTGCTCAGTTCACAATAGCCAGATTGTTGAATCAACCTAGATGGCCTTCATAAAATTATGGCATTATTGCAGGAAAATGAATGAAATTGGAGAATATCATACTAAGTGAGATAAGCCAATCTCAAAAAACCAAAGGAAGAATGATCTCACTGATAAGTAGATGATGAGACAAAATGGGGGTGGGAGGGGGCAAGAATGGAGGAAGTGTGGACTGTAAAGATGGAAAAGAGGGGTGGGAGGGGTGGGTGGAGGGAAAAATAACAATGAGTCAAACAACATTACCCTATGTTAATGTACATTTACACAAATGGTATGCCTTTACTCCATGTAAAAATAGAAAAACAACATGTATCCCATTTTGTTTATAATAAAAATAAATTTAAAAAAATAAATAAAAATAAAAAAGGAAAATTAAAGGTAAAAAAATACTAATATAGGATCATGTGTCTATTTGAGTGTAATCAGCAGTGGTGGGCATGAAAATAACAATGCCACATGATGTTTACTTTACAGGTGGAAGTTTGTTTTCCCACCTACGATTTTACTCAATGAATAAATACTTGCTTACTCCAAGAACTCAGCAGTGCAGCTTCTGCTTCCATTTGAGATATCCCATTGTCTCAACTTTGTTGAGTATA
Organism: Sciurus carolinensis; assembly: GCF_902686445.1. NCBI lineage: Eukaryota > Metazoa > Chordata > Mammalia > Rodentia > Sciuridae > Sciurus > Sciurus carolinensis. The sequence continues at coordinate 877,611 of NW_025920162.1, read as the reverse complement.
CTATCTGAGTTTCCCAAGGTCACCGAGCCCACTAGTTCAGGACTGAGACTGAAGCATTCAGTCCAGTGTATTTTATCCAACATCACCTTTCCAGAAACTGTATGCTATCTTATTTGTTTATTTATTGATTCAAGAAATACTTATCTAATCATTTGATGAATATTCACTGCTTAGTGTGGTCAATCACTGTGGTAAAGTTTTTGTGCCTTTTTTGCCTCCAGTAATTAGAGTTAGTAAAATTAAACCAGGAATGCAATGGTATTGACAGATAAGACTGTCATAAAGGGGTATTGTGCCATACTACATAATATATTTACTTAAAAATACCTTTTGTCTATAAGTGGTGCCATTTGAAAACATTATATGGACACAAAAAGCTTAAAGAGAGCTTAAAAAAAGAAAGTTATGATTCAACTAAAAAATTGCAGGATTGGAAACATCAGAATTTATTACTCATTAAAGTTGTATTTTAATTATCCTAGTTTGAATTAAAACATTTAGTAGAGTCAGTTAAATGCAATTATGGGCAACTGACTTAAGATGCACAATAAGTTAGTATTTGTTTAAAAGTTTATCACTGTCACTAAGGCATCTTATGTAAATTGAAGGGACATTTTATTTCAAATAAAAAATTGGTACACAGGATATTATATTATCATTAATGTTAAATACAGAAATGCCAAACCAAATGGAACCAAGTCATTCTAGGAGCCCACTATTCTGGACATGTTCAGTTGGCACAGAAAGAGTTCCTGACCTGGAACACACCTTCAATAGCAGCATACCTTCAGCTACCAGCAGACACTAAAAGATACTCCAACTGCACCAGTGAATGATGCAGACCTCAAACTTACCCATCCACCTATTACCAGGCCATGACCATGACCTGGTCTAACATTGTCTGTGAGTTAGCCTTTCTCATACTTCCTGACAGTGTCTAAGAATATGTGAAGCACTTTTAATAATCCTGGTCACAGTGGCTTTCACTATGCATAATGGGATTCTGAGTAAAATATAGAACAGGCAACTGAGTCAGCAGGCTGGACACTATTTGTTGAACCAAATAACAAATTATTAGAAGAAATGCCAGAGAAGGGGTTTAGAAGGTACATAGTCAAACTGACATGTGAAGTAAAGTTTATTACAAGGAGTGGAATAAAAGAAGATACAGGAAATGTAAGATCACTTTAATAAAGAATTAGAAATTGTGAATAAATACCAAGCAAAAATCCTCAAAATGAAGGAATCAATAAACCAAAAACAAATTTAATAGAAAACATCTCCAACAGCCTATAACACTTAGAAAACAGAACCTCAGACAAAGAAGACAAAATATATACTCTTGAAAATAAATCAACTGCACAGAGAGAATGTTAAGAAACCATGAACAGAACTTCCAAGAAATGTGGGAAAAAATATAAAGACCAAATTTAAGATTTATCAGAATAGACAAAGACATGGAGTAAAAAACCAAAGGAATGCACAACCTTTTCAATAACATGATATCAGAAAATTTCCCAAATCTAAAGAATGATATGGAAAAAAATACAAGATTTTTACAGGTCACATTCATAATATTTCTAGGACTTCTTTCCAGTATGCTTTCTCTCATGGTGAATTATGAATATTTTTCTATCAAAAACTTTGCAATAATGTTTATATTTATAGGACTTCTCTCCAGCATGAATTTTCAGATGGCAAATAATGTGTGATATTTTACAAAAGGATTTGACATATTGTTTCATTTGTTGGAAATTTTTCAGTATGATTTCCCTGGTTGTGAATTAGGCACACTTTTATATTTTTATTAAAAGCTTTGCCACAATCTGCACATTTCTAATGTTTCTCACTAGTATGAATTTCCTGGTGTTGAATAAGGTATGATGCTTGAATAAAAGCTTTGTCACATTCATTACATTTGTAGGACTTTTCTCCAGTATGAATTTTCTGATGTTGAATAAGATGTGATTTTTCATTAAAAGCTTTGCTACATTCTTTACATTTGTAGGGTTTCTCTCCACTATGAATTCTCTGATGGTGAATAAAGGATGATATTGCATTAAAAACTTTGTCACATTCATTACATTTGTAGGGCTTCTCTCCAGTATGAATTCTCTGATGGCGCACAAGGGATGATTTTGCATTAAAAGCTTTGCTGCATTCTTTACATGTGTAGGGCTTCTCTCCAGTATGATTTCTATGGTGGTATATAAGGCTTGATCTTGCATTAAAAGCTTTGCCACATTCTTTACATATGTAGGGCTTCTTTCCACTATGAATTCTCTGATGGCGAACAAGGTATGATTTTGCAGTAAAAACTTTGTCACATTCATTACATTTATACGTCTTCTCTCTTCTATGTCTTCGCTGGTGGTAAATAATTCTTGATTTTGCATTAAAAGTTTTACCACATTCTATACATTTGTATGACATCCCTCTAGTGTGAATTCTCTGATGACAAATAAGGTGTGATCTTTGACAAAAAGCTTTGCTGCATTCTTCACATGTGTATGGCTTCTCTCCACTATGAATTCTCTGATGGCAAATGAGGTGTGATTGCTGATTAAAAGCTTTGCTGCATTCTTTACATGTGTAGGGCTTCTCTACACTATGAATTCTCTGATGGCGAATAAGGTGTGATTTTTCATTAAAAACTTTGCAACATTCTTCACATTTGTGGGACTTCTTTTCAGTATTAATTCTCCAATTGTGAATAAGGTCTGATTTTTGATAATCTGATTTCTGATGTTCATTCTCACATACAGTTTTCAATATTGTCCTGTCCTTTAAATAGTCAAGGTCCTGATTTCTATATTTTCCATTAATTATTTTTTGAAATACATGTCTTACTCCCTGGTCTTGTGATAATTCTTGGGTCTGCTGAGTAGTCATGGCTAAAATAAATTTAAAAAGAAAACTATTTTACTTAGTAGACTGGGATGCTTACATTTTGCATACAGAGCATAGGAAATTATAGCAATGTTAGCAATGTCAGGACATTAGTAGTGAAGAGATTAGCAAACACAAGATCATCATTGATACATAAATATACATTAAATAAAACTGTACAGAAAAAATCATGTTGTAAAAATTACCTGAACTATTGCAGAGAGCACAGTATCCAAGGTGAGTTCATTACTAGAGAGAGCAATGCAGTAGAGGAAATGAAAATATGTTACTTTTACCAACCACAGACTTTCTTTCTTCATCTTTCCTTCTTCATCATCTTTGTTTCTTCATCATATAGCATTGAGCAATTAGGAAAAATCTACAAGCTACCTTCATTTTCAGTAAAATAAGGAAAATTTAAAACATACACAAATATTTCTGGATTTCTCTAATATTGTGTGAAAACCGATTTTGTCTCACAAGACAGAGAGATTCAGAACTAAAAGGTAGATTTTGGATGCTAACACAATGGATATTCAACAAGTTTCTTTACGTTCTCTAAGAAGAAATATGAACAAAAGTTTTAATGGAAAAATATGCACCTATGTCAAGAAGATTCTCCATAAAAACAAGTTTGAGAGGTAATAAAAGTCTTGTGCAGTCCATGCCAATATTACTTTGATGAAATGAATATATGGCAATCGAGACTAATAAATTCTTTTTAAAATTTGTGTTACAAGTGGATTAGTTTTATTATTAAGTACACAAGTTCAACTTTGTGTACTTAATTATGTCATTGTATTTTAATGTATTTTTGCAAGGTAAAATGACAAATGTAATATTAATAACACAAGTATTATTTCATATAAGTATCAATATTGTGCTTACAAATATTACTTTTAATCTACTAGTATTTACCAAGAACTATTTCATAACATTCACCAGTGGTACAACAGACTCTTGACCACATTATGCCCATTAAATAAAAATTTCTAGACTTTGAGTAACAACATTCCAACACTCCACAGATCACAGTACCAGGTGACTATAATTAAAATCCCTGGATTTCTGACTTCCACATGTGAACAGATACTCCTTGAACTGATTCTGTATCTGCTGTATTTGACTTAATGCAAAGTCCTGTATATTAATCCTAATACACCTTAAATGACAATATATTTATTTTTATTTCTAAAGAGTAATGAAGCCAGAGTTAAGAACAGGTAGTTAGTGTAGAAATAGGAAATCAGGTCAATTTGAGGAAATGAAGCCATGAAGCCATCTGTCTCTGGAAGTTGGAGACTGCCCCTGGAAGAATGGAATGTCAAGGATCTCGGGAGTCCATTGATTACCAAATTTACCTGCCTTTATCAAGGACTGCAAGCAAGGAACTGCTAATTAATGCACCCTGGGCCCTTACCTGCCTGAATGACCTTGGCCCACCCCCTGTCCATGGCTTTTCACTTAATGCAAAACCAGGTCGTAGGCAGGAAGGAGAGAGAAGGGGGGAGAGAACTGGAGAACAAAAGAGACTTTAACCTATAAAAGATGTAGGGTGCACTCACTTCTTGGGACTTTAGAACATAAGCCATGGCCCCCTTCTTCCTGCTGGGAGAAGTCTGTATTATTACCGTTAAATAAAACCTGCTTAATATGCTTGCCTTGGCATGCTCCTCTAGTGTTCAATCTTCAACATTAGAAGGAGCAGAACTTGTTACCGGTAAACTGTGGTATCAGTAATACCATATAAATATCATATTTTTACTCATTCAATCATTGATGGGCACATTGTGTTAGTTTATATCTTGAATACTGAGAACCAGTTTGCATTGAACACAGTACTGGAGCTATGTCTTCAACATACTGACCTAATCTCTTATAAACACATATTTTGTACAGGCATTTCTGGATTACAAGGTCATTGTACTTTTAATTTTTTATGTGTGGTTCTTAGGATTAAACCTAAGGGTGCCACGCCACTGAACTACAATTCAAGTCCTTTTAAATTTGTTTGAGACAAGGTGATTCTAAGTTTCTGTGACTTGCCTCAAACTTCAAATCCTTTACATGGCCTCACAGTTAGGTGGGGTTATAAGCATGTAGCACTGTAGTTGACTATTTTTTAATTTTTTTAAACTTCCATGCTCTTTTTCCAATTACTGTATAATCTACTATTGACTGATTTTTAAAGGACAAATCAATTAACAAAACTACAATATATAAAGATAAAGGAAATATGTTCTTACTCAAAGTAACAAAAGAAAATATTAGGAATTTGTGTTTAGAATACTGAGTTATGAATTACCTAGAGAACACTAAATAACCATTGGAAGGAAATTTACTGAGCTAAATTCAGACAAAAAAATGTTAATATAAATAAGCACAAATTCTCTAGTAAAGAATTTCTTAAGAAAAAAATGTCTGAGAGAGGCCTACCTGGTATTCAAATCTGTAATCCTAGCAACATGGGGGAGGCTGAGCAAGGAGGATCACAGGTTCAAGCCAGTCTTATCAATTTAGGAAGATCCTTTGGAAAATTAAAAATCTATAGAACATAAAGAGAAGTATATATATATATATATATATATATATATATATATATTAAGCATATAACATAAAATAAATAAAGGGAAGTGTGAGAGGAATCAAAGTATTCCACTTTGAAAAGGAATGACGCACAATTTAAACCATTAAGTAAATTAGGAAACATAATTATAAGAAATATAGAAAATGATATACAAAAGAAGAGTACTGAATTCTTCATTCTTAAAAATTTATTTGATTATTATTACATTATTATGAAGTAACAAAAAACATCTTGACCATGAGAATTAAATATAAAAGATAGTACTGCCAAGTCATTTCTGGCAGAAAGAGTGTGGCAAGTAATGGAGCATGACCTGCTCATAGGAGCCTACCATGGCCCTCCAATTCCAGGCTTCTGGGTAAGATGAGGGTCCCAGGGAAAGAACAAAGCCTATGTCCTGGACACCCACAGAACTCCCACTGTGACTGCACACTAGTTGACCTGGGTTGTGAAACATGGCAGCCTTTTCCTCACACTGGTGACCTGATGGTGGCTTTGATTTTTCAGATTCCATACCTAGAACCCCTTGGCTCTCAAGCCTCCTGTACCATTCTGACCATTCTAGCCAAAGCTAGCACTGATAAAATTGTGCTATTCAGTGATAGCATTCAAGAAGAATGGTGGCCAAGAAAAAGTTCCAAGTCCAACAATGAGCACCTTTGGACATTTTTTCTACCAAAGGGAGAAACTGTAGGGTATCAAAAATTTTCAACAATTGGAAATGCCCAACATGCCTCAGGAAGATTTACTGATCATTTGTAGAAGATCCGCGTATATAATATTAAAACACTGCTCTCAACTTGCCCCACAAAGTTTTAAAAATTTTGCTACCTCTGGACATTCTAAATTTTATAGAGTTTACTGGCATATGTTGCAGTTATAACATAGTATCTTATAAATATCCATTTTTTTGTGGTGCTGGGGATTTGAACCCAGGGTCTTGTGTTTGTGAGGTAAGCACTCTACCAACTGAGCTATATCCCCAAACCCTTTCATTTGTTTTTAGCAGTCAGAAAAGTCTTCTGGGAATGACTTTGAAATGGAGTTGTTAGACCACCTCTAGGAGTGAAATTTTCCACATTTATTCATTGGGTTAGAGGAAATAAATAAGACTTTCACTATGAGAAGAAAGTTATGTGCCAGATTTGTTATACATAATATGTATTTTTAATGTTATTACCATTTCTGGTGTGTGCAATTTACTTATCATTACTCTAGATATATTTGACAATGCTAAGGGGTTTTTGAAACTATCATCTTTTTAGATATTCTACAGTGTGTGATTCATGTTAAAATAAGAAGTGGTAAATTATAATACATTTCATACATTTCTTTTTTAAAATTTGTCTATGAAATGTTCTGTGGGGTACAATAGCCAAAACATCTGTTGAGTAATAAGCATTGTGTGCTGGTTCCTTGAAGTACCATGCCAGAGTGTTTACAAGGAGCCAAAAGTAACCATTATTCTTATGCCTATGGTTTTTGTTTTACTTTTCTCTGTATGTAGTCTATATAAAGGATAAAGTAATCCTGCTCTACATCCAGTTTTTCTGAATGCTAAAGAGGTTGCCAGTGTATGACAAAAGTAGAATTAGTAAACAAATTTTGTAAGTTTGGTCTTGAAATTCCAAGGAAGAATTGTTTCCTGAAAATTGAAGCATTAGCACCAGAATGCTCATATTTTCAACACATTTTCAAATTAGAACTATTATTAAATGTGTACAATTTCTTCAAGCCTGTCATGTACATAGTGGACAAATTGAGGCTTTAGTTGAAACATTTAGTTTTTCTAGATATGTAGAAGTGCTTGTTAAATCCTATAGAGTTAGTAAAATATCACTTCATATGTCTGAATGTTTTACCTGATATGTGGAGGCCAACACACAATAACCTGGGAGAGGGAAGAAAAAAATTTTATTGAAATAGGCAAAGGGGAATTAAGGGATGAAAGTGAAGATGGGTATAAGAAAGACAATAGAATAATGAGATATAACTTTCCTATTCATATATGAATACACAAGCAGTGTAAATCCACTTTATATAAAACCACAAGTATGGGACATTATACTCCATGTATGTGCATACCACAACCTTGCATATCTAAATAAAACTTATTTAAAACCAAAATGTAATAAATCTAAAAGAAATACAAATACATGCAATCTGCAAGGAACTCTGAATCTAAGGAAACAATTAAAAAAAAAAAAGAATAGCAGTGTGTTAAATACTAAAGTGGCCAAAAGGAAGTTGAGATGACCAAATTATGAAGTGGAAAACAATTTAAATCAAGAAGTTATATGAGGTAAAATATATTTTAAATTAAAAAAATCTTTAAAAAGAGGCAAAATAGAATATTATATAAAGAGAAAAAGACCCTTTCCGTAGAATACTGCAATAAGAATAGAAATAGTTTCAACACACAATATACTTCCCAGATATAGAAATGCAAGATTGAGAAAAGTAAATACAGACACAGAAAGTGACACTTTAAAGCTAGGAGACACCAATCCACACTTGCTGTAAAGAAACTGTCAAACAAAATAGTAATTAATATAAACAGAAGACTTTGAAAATGATTTAAACAAATTTTGTCTTATACACTAATTTTTCTCAATTGCAAATTAAATATTAAACTGGATAAACTAGTGGGAAAGAAAAAAAGGTTAACAGGCATAAAAAATATTAAAATTGCTTTGTGGCTATTATACAATAAATTTAGAAATCAAAAGTGACAACAATGTTCAGACATCAACACAAATGAGGCAATTGATTGAACATTCTTGAACATGGTCTTTTTCTGGAATTGAAATATTAAATTAAAAGAACTTTGTACTGTTCAAAGTTACCTGGAATCTCCATGTAAATATCTCTCCAACTCCCAATGTTACTTTCTGTAGAAGCAGAAAAACATATTCTAGAAATTATATGAAATTTCAAAGTCTCATGAGTACATCAAAAATATTCAAAATAGAAACAAATTTGGGAGAAGTTTTTTTCATTATTTAAAAACATTAAAAACTACAATATTCAATTGGTAATGCTGACATCAATTAAGACAGACATAGTGAATTCTCAGTGTAATAAGTCTTCTCATGTACAGCAAATTAAGACATTTGAACACCAAATTTTGTTATTCAACAGAGCTACCATGGGGAAGCAAACCAAATACCCCTTGAGAAGAGGGCAAAGCAAGTTGGAATACAGAAACTACAGAATGTTTTGCAAGTTAAAGGAATGATTTTTTGAAAGCTCTATAAGCAGGATAAATATTCAGTACATTAGGTTTAATGAAATATGCCATTTCCAAAAATTAAAACTATGGAAGAACTCTCCTTATATGAGATATGTAAGCAAATTCAACAAACAAAAACCTTCTGAACAGAAATGAGACAGGCATAAGGGATGGGAGAAGACAGAGTTGAGTCTTTGTTTACATGGGTATTGATTTTTGAGATGTAAAGGTTCTACAGATATATTACCTAACAATTTGAATTAACATTACTGAAGAACATACATGATATGTTGGGGAGATTAAGTATTGCTTTGTGGTTTTGATCACAATTAAAATTTCAAATGGCATATAAAATTAAAAAAAGAATTACAAAGTGCTTGAAAGCTACCTTTAAAATGTCATGGTCTTTATACTCTAAGAACAAATTCAATAGTGTATAGATAATGGGCATGCATGTTATTCAGCTACTAGGAATTCTGAGGAAAAATGATTACACTTTGAAGGCCATCCTCAATAACTTAGTGAGAACCTCTATTGAAAGAAAAGTAGAAAGGGACTGGGGACTGGTGGTGTAGTACATTAATAGAGTATGCCTGGAATCTATACCTATTACATTAATATAGAGAAACTTTATATTACTATGCATATATGCAGAATAAATAACCAATATGCAAAAAATATAAGATTTATTTAAAAAGTTAAAATATTTACACAAACAAATGAAAGCACATATAATTTTATTGGCAACTGAAACAAGAACAATGCATATCTTCATTTCAACAATGTCCTAATTTGTGAAGTAATGGAAATTGGCATACATTCATAAAATATAGACAAAAATAAAACAGTATTATGTGAAGTGAGAAAACCAAATCTACAAAATGAAACCTACGCTACAAAATAAAATAAAACAGGAAAGAAAAATTTAACCAAAAATTTTATATAATTAAAATATTTTATTTACAAACTCTTTCATGTGACTGCAACTTGCAACTATGACTTTATACCCCAAAAGATCATTCTTTGTGAATCTTGAATTTTACTTCACAGAAATTCTTTATAAGTATTTTGCAAAGAGCACAGATAAGGGAATTTTAATGAATATAAATTTTAATAATATAAATAATATTAGAGAAACTATTTAGGTTATTAATTTATTACAATGACTTGACCTGGAATTCTCCAAATATGTGTACATATTACCTTGAGAACCACAAATACCAGAAGATCTTTTAAATCATGCTGACAGTCACTAGAAAAGGGGATTTTGGTGGTTAATTTGGATGAACAGGGCCATTAATGGATTTTGATGAACTTGAAAACATGATAACATATTGAAGTGCATGTTCAATGATAACAAGAGAAATAAACCTAAAATTCTGAAAAATATTTTCTGCCAGATAACTTTTCCATGAATATTTTGAAGTTTGGCTTCCCCCTCAATTTTTTGGCTTCTCAATTATGTTCTCTGCTTGTGTAGTTCACAGTATTTCACATCACTGAATTACTGTAAGTACCACTTTTCTAAAGGGAAGGGTATATAACATACCAATAAAGGGAGAGATTAAAGACTAAAAGAAATGTCATTAACATTTGACCTGTACCAAAATAATGCCCTTTTTCTTGAAAGCAAAAATATGAATCTCATTCATACAGAGAAATTCCCAGATGTTCTGCAAAGAAGGAAATTGAATAATTATAATTACAAATTCTGAAGAGACATTATGCTTATCCAGGAAGACAAAGTTTCTGTAATTCTCTAATATCACATCTCTACATAAGTTTTGCTGAGATGGCCGAAGATATTCCCACTCTTCAGTGAAATCAATGACCACATTCCTGAATGTTAACAATTCTTGAAATAAGAATAGGTAAATAGATATCACATTTACCACTTTATTGTTCACTGTTTTCATTTAGTTAAATTTGCAATGAGAGTTAGAAGAAATAATCTCATGTAGAATGATGACTTTAATTATTTCAGGAATTTTATACACAATGATACAATTAAATGCCTTTGAAGAAAAAGTGACATAAGACCAAAAGGAGTATATTAATTCCACTTTTATGAAATAAAATATAAAACTCAGGCATCAACATGAGGATATGCATTTTGTAACTTTATATATTATGAACTAAATTGTACATATCTCTCACGTGAGAAAGTTAAGGTAATAAAGAAAGGGAACTCAAATATTTGATTGTAAAAACATGAATCAGAGATTTACTAAAATGTAGAATCTGATTCAGTATTTCTGGGATGGAGCTGGGTCTTCTGAATATGTAGCCATTTTTCTAGTGATTCCAATACCAATGAGATTAAAGAAACTTTTGAAAAGCAATGAGGAAGACCATTTAAAGGAAACATTTACTACTGAATTTGAGTTCAAATATTTATGGTATTTATGTGTATTCCTATCATATCAAATATCAACAACAATCTCATTTGGATTATTTGTTTGTGCTTTTTTATTCAAATTTAAACTTATTTTATGTATAAAATAAACATTATACATATTTATGTAATAAAATTTTGATAAATGTATACATTGTAAGGAATTTCCACAGAACCACGCCAGACATGGGAAATCACATAAGGGAATTTATTAAGCAATGAGAGTGTCTCCCTGCAGGGTGAGAGAGAAAATGAGAGGAAAATAGAAAGGAAAAGAAAGGGTGTGCGCTAGAGAGAGTGGAAAGTCAGGAGGATAGAGAAATATGTGTAGGACAGGCAGAAGAAGAATGGAAAAAGATGGCGGGGAAGCTATAGTAAAACAGTTGAATTCTGCCGGGCTAACAGGGAACCAATATCGGAGAAGGATACTTCCAAGCTGACTGATGAACCAATAGCTGGCTAGGATGTTCACAGATTGACAAGTGGTTGGAAGGCGGGCAGAATGGCTGTACCTCATGGGCAGGGGAGCAGCTTTATATATTACATACATTGTGTTATTTTTATGACGGGATAAACACCTAGCTCTTCAAACAATTGTCATTTTTTGTTGAATCTTATTGGTTCATTTTAGTTCTACATGACAGTAGAATCCACTTTCTTAAAATTATACAAGCATGAGATATATCTCATTCTAATTAGAATGAAATTTTCTTCTGGGTGAGCATGAAGGCGGGACTCAAGTATTTTTATATTTATATATAGGAAAATATTTTTAGTTTCCTGTCTCCTTCTCATATCCCCCTCCCTTCTTTTTTCACCATTACATAATCTAATGAACCTTTCTTACCCTCTCCCACTTTATGTGGTTTACTTTTTATGTATCAACAAAAATATTCAATCTTTGGTTTGGGGAGTTTGCTTATTTCACTTAGTATAATATTCTCCAGATCCATCCATTTACTGGCAAAAGTCATGGAGTCATTCTTCTTTATGACTGAGTAATAATCCATTGTGTATATACACCACAATTTCTTTATCCATTCATCTGTGGAAGATGACCTAGATTGGATTAATAGCTTAGCTATTGAAAATTTTGATGCTGTAAACATCAATGTGGCTGTGTCACTGTAGCATGCTGATATTATGTCCTTTGGGTATATATTGAGGAGTGGGTTTACTTGATGAAATTGTGGATACACTCCTTGAAGAATCACTATACTGATTTCCAGAGATATTGTAACAATTTGCTGTCACAACAACAATGTGCGAACATTTCATTTTCCCCACATCTTCATGAATATTTGTTACTTGTATATTTGACACAATGATTGGAGTGAGATAAACTCTCAGTTTAATTTTAATTTGTATTTCTCTAGTATCTAGAGATGTTGAGCATTTTTTCAAATGTTTGTTGATCATTCAAACTTATTCTTTGAGAAGGGTCTCTTCAGTTCATTTTCCAAATTTATTGATTTTTGTTGTGTAAGTGTGTTAAGATTTTGCATTCTTTGTGCATCATAGAAATTGACAACATAGGCAGGTAGCAATATTTTTCTCTCATTCTGTAGGTTTTGTCTTCCTGCTATTGTTTCTTTCCCTGTGAAGATACTTAGTTTGACCCCATTTCATTTATTATCTTTTTTTACGTTAGAGTCTTGTTCAAAAGTAAGTTTCTGTACCAATGTCATAGAGGGCTGGGTCGACCTGTTCTTCTAGTAGGTGCTGTGTTTCTCAGTAAAATTTCTTTGATCCACGTAGTGTTGACTTTTGTGCAGCATGAGATATAGGGATCAACTTTCATTCTATTAAATATGGATTTCCAATTATCCAAACATCATTTGGCAAAATGGCTATCTTTTTTGCCAGTGTGCAATTTTAGCACCTTTTAAATGTAAGGTAAATATGATTATGGGGAGTTTGCCTCAGTGTCTTCTTTTCTGTTCCCTTAAACTTCTTGCCAATTTTGTTTCCAATACTTTGTATTCTTTAAATGCAGATCTGTAGTATAATTTAAAGCCTGCTATTTGAATCCTTTGTAGTTTGTACTTCTCACTAAAATTGTATTAGCTATTCTGTGATTCATAGTTTTTCAAATGAATATCATGACTGCTTTTTCTATTTCTATGAAGATATAGAAAATTTGGTGGGAATTTCCTAGAGTCTGTATATATATGACCATTTTGAAAATATTGATTCTCCCTATCCAAGAATATGGAAGGTTTTTCCAACTTCTAAAAATTTTTTCAATTTCTTTCTTAATGTTATCTGGCTTCAATTTTAGAGATCCTTCACTTCTTTTATTAGGTTGATTCCTAAGTAGTTTTTTTTTTTTTTTGTAGGCTCTTATGAATAGGGTAATTTTCCTAACTTCTTTTATAACTGATTCATTATTTATGCATAGATATAAAATAGAATTATGGGTATTAATTTGGTATCTTGCTACTTTGCTAAATGTCTTCAAGTATTCTTGAAGATTATCAAGTGGGTTTTTATGAATTCTATACATAGAATAATGCTGTCAGTAAAAAAAAAAATAGTTTGAGCTCTTTTGTTTTCTACTCATATCATTTTTATTTCTTTGTTTTGCCTAATTGCTTTTGCCAGGTTTTCAAGTACATTGAATAGAAGTAGTAAAAGTGGTCATCCTTGTATTCGTCCTTTTTTTTTTTTTTTTTTTTGGGTACTGGGGATCGAAACCAGGGCCTTGTGCTTATAAGGCAAGCACTCTACCGACTGAGCTATCTCCCCAGCCCCTTCTTCCTGTTTTTGTGGGAATGATTTCAATTTCTCCATGTATAATGATGTGGGCCTTGGGTTTGTCATACACAGCTTTTATAATGTTGAGACCGATACCATCTATCCCTAGTTTTTCCAAAGTTCTAAACATGAGTGTATGCTGTATTTTGACAAATGCTTTTTCTGCATCTATTGAGATGGTCATATCATTCTTGTCTATAAGTCTATTTACATTATGTTTTAGATTTATTGATTTCCATATGGTGATCCAACCTTACATCCCTGGGAGGGCCATGGTGAAGTATCTTTTTAGTACATTTTTGTATGTAATTTGCCAGGATTTTATGAAGAAATTTTTGCATCTGTGTTCATCAAGGATATTGGTGTAAATATTTGTTCTTTAATGTCACTTTGTCTGGTTTGATATCAGAGTGCTACTAGTTTCACATAATTAGTCCAAAAGTGTTCCTTCCTCTTGTATTTTGTGAAACAATTTGAGGAGGATTGAAATTAATTTTTCTTTAAACATCTGGTAGAACTTGACTGAGTATCCACCCAGTCCTACACTTTTGTTTTTGGTAGGTTTGTCACAGCTTCTTCAATTTTCTTACTAATATTTGATTTCTTCAAATTTTGTACATCCTTCTGGTTCAGCTTCGTTAGGTCATATGCATCTAGGAATTTTCTAGCACATTGGAGTAAAAGTACTGCAAATAGTTTCTGATTCCTCTCTGTATTTGAGAAGGGTTTGTGGTGATGTTTTCATCATTGATTTTTAAAAATTGCATTTTTTTTCTCTCTTTTGTAGATGTAACTGGGCTAAATGATTATCAATTTTGTTTAGTCTTTCAGAGAACCAACTTTTTTGTCATTTTTATATTAATTTTTTAAGTATCTAATTCATTGATTTGGGCTCTTATTTTATTTTCTGTGTTCTACTGACATTGCTTCTCTTTTTACTAGGACCTACAGTTATAATGTTAATTTATTTATTTGGTGTCTCACTTTTAATTTAATGAATGAGCTCAATGATATTAGCTTTCCTCTTACAGTCTCCTCCATAGGGGCCTAGAGGTTTTGATACATTGTACCACTAAGTAATTTTTATTTCACATATGATTTACTGTGCTATTTATTCATCATTCAATAGTAAATGATGTAGTCTCCAGGTGTTTGTTTTCTAACTTTTTGTCTTCTCATAGGTTTTTAATTTCATTCACTATGATCTGATAGTATGAAGAGCATTATGGTTCTTTTGTATTTGTGATGACATGCTTTTTGGTCTAAAATAGGGTATATTTTAAAAAATGTTCTATGTGCTGCTAAGAAGAAAGTGTATTCAGTCATTGTTGGATAACATATTCCATATATGTCTGTTAAGTCTAGATTTTATTATTCTTGTCATCTAAGTTTATTTGGATTATCTATCTAATGTTGAGAGAGGTATGTTAATGTTGCCCAGTATTATTGCATTTTGGCCTATTTGATTCTTCTCATTAAGGATACTTTGCTTAATGTATGTAACTGCTCCATTTAGGGCATAAGTATTCATGACTGCTATTTCTTCTTGTATGAGTCCCTTAAGCAGAATGAAATAGCCTTCTTTATCCCTTTTGATTAACTTTAGTTTGAAGAACAATTTATATGATATGAGACTAGAAACCCCTGCTTATTTCTGAAGACAACATGAATGATAGGTTTTCTGCAAATTCTCACCTTCAGACAGTGAATGCATTTTTTTGAGTAAGTCTTTTGAAGACAGCACATAATTTGGTCTTGTTTTTGTGGTTCAATCTGCAAGCTTCTGTCTTTCGCTTGATGAGTTTAGACAATTTATATTCAGTTTATAATTAAAAGATACTTCTTATTTTCTATCACTTTGGTTTATTTCTAGTTTTTAACTTAAACTAGATTTTCCTTTGATTGAGCATACTTCCAGTGTTGTTTTTCCCTTTGCTTTTATTCTCCTTGTATTCTTGAAATATTTTATTGAGTATATTTTGTAGTGGCAACCTCATTAATTTGTGAATTATTTTAACTATTTTTATTGAAGGAAGGTTTTTATTTTATCTTCAAATCAAAACCTCAATTTTGCTTTATGTAGTATTCTTGGTTGTCACCCATATTCTTTAGGGATTGGTGTATGATATTCTAAGACCTACCTTTTAGGGTCTGGGTTAAAAAATTGGCTAAGATTTGCATTGGTTTTCCTCTAAATGTAGCCAGCCTTTTTCTCTTGTGGCTCTTAAAATTCTTTCTTCTGTCTGCTAGGCATTTTCAAAATGATGTGTCTTGAAATGGGTGTCTTGCAATTTTGTATATCTCGAGTCCTATGTGCTTTGTGTATTTGAATTTAATTTTAAGATTTGGGAAATTCTCTGATATTATTTTATTGTAAATATTGTGCATTTTATAGTCTGTATTTCAGATCCTTCATCTTAGAATTTCTTTTCATCGTCCTTTAACACATATTTTCTATAGTCATCATGTTTCTAAGATTACGTACTTTGTGTTCAAGTACTGAAAATCTAGCTTCAGTGTGGTCTAGTCTGCTGATGATGCTTTTCATCAAATTTTTAATTTTGTTTATTAATATCTTCACTTTAAGGATTTCCTACTGATTCTTCTTCAGGATCTCTATCTCCTTATTAAAGTTACCTTTCATTTCTTGTATTTTCTCTCTGATTTCATTTCTTTTGTCATTTTTTAACCACATACATAAGTTGAACCCTGAACTTTCTGAATTTCATCTCTAACATTTCCTCCACTGTGATGTCAATTGACTTGACTGTTGTCGTATACTATATTTTTTACTATGGTTTGTTCCCTTCATTTTTTTATATTGTGTGTGTGTCTGTTCATATATCTGGATTGATCTGAAGCAGGAGAGTTTTAATATTATAAATTTAGAGTGTCCCTCTATGTTATTAGCACCTGAGAGTTTGGGGTCATAGGACATTCTAGCCAACAATATATAGCAGTAGATTAGGTACTTAGTTCCTATTTTGACATCTTCAGTGTTACTTGGTATAATATGCAAAAATAGTAGCATCAGCAATTTCCATCAGTAAAAAATGTAATTAATCATAAATTTTATCTAGCACAAAGTCAACCAATATGTGCGATCTAAGACTTCTAAAAATTAATTACTGCTCTGCATTGGTAGTAGTGGAAGACTACATACATCATATAGCATTAAGAGATGTAAGGTTTAGAAATCAGTATGAGGAAAGAAGAAATAGGAAGGTAGAAAATGTTTGCAATATCAAAGGTTGAATAAGGCAGATACACTGGTAATATAGGGTGTGCTGTTAATGAGTAAGTAGGAGAAAAATAGAAGAAAAATAGAAAGAAAGAGAGAATAGAATTTGGTTGTTCATAATAGAAAATGGAAATGAAGAGAAGGGAAATAGAGAATACAGTATTGGAAAAAATACACAAATAAATTTTGTTAATCAAAAACCCCAGCCCTCAAAAAACTAAGCATGAAAATTAACAACCTTCAACAAAAAAATCTATGAATGAGGAAAAACAAATATTCATATGTATAGGTGTTCTTGAACCAATCAGTACATATTCAACTAAAACAAAACACCAAAAACCAAACAAAGCATAACCAAGAGGAAAAATGTGAACCATCTTGTTGAAAAGTTAAGAAATTATGGTGTCATTTTGACTATGTTGGACAAAATGGTTAGCCTATGTGTTTGCTGTCTGTCCCCAAATAATTTTGTTTCTTTTTGAGGTGTGAACTGAGGGTGAGTGTATGGGGTGCAGACTGTGGAGTCCATCCTTTTTATTGTGTTGCTCACCAATTTCCAAGCTGGGGTCTAAGACTTCTAAAGTTTTCTTCTTGTGAGAATGGTAAGAGGTGGAATGGGAGGAGATTTGCATCCATTACCAGTGTGTGTTCCCCATTGGGTTCTGTAAGAGAAGTTCCCATAGGTAAATCTGGTTTTAGTGACTTAGTTTTAGTAAGATTCATGTAGCGTTATTGTGTGCTGAGTTGCTGGCAATGTTGTATCAATATTCTTCTAAGGTCCAATAGATTATGATCTGTGGTGGAATAAAAAGGTCAGTTGGTGACATGGTAGACTGCTTAGGCCAGCCTGTGGGCCAGATGGCAAAGTGAATTCCTGGGTTGGGTTGGTCTGGCAGGGATGTGGAAACCTTCCAGGGTGAGATATGGACCCAGGCAGAGAAACTGCAGGCCTAGTATGTTGAGCAGTGAACAGAGTGAGGTTGGGGGTGACAGGTGACTGGGTTCCTCATGGCCAGAGAGCCAAGAAAGATTGTGATCACTGGAAGCAGGCAATTAGAGCAGGTCAGACCCAGGTGGATGTCAGAAAACTGGTATGTGCCAAGAACAGGGAGGACACTAAAATGGGTGGAAGCCAGGGACTGGGCAGGTGACAGATTAGGTGAGTGCAAGGGAAAGGTGAGTGCTGTGGACTGGGCAGGGCCAAGGACCAGTCAGGAAGTCCATAAGAGAGCCAAGTGTCTTGACACCCACCATATCAACTTTCTAATTCATTGAACTGGACTTATGAACTCCTGTGAGTCACAGGACTCAGAGGGTTGGAGAGAATTGGATTCTCCCTAGCCTCTCCAACTTGAGATTACCAGGGGAAAAGTTCTTTCAGTTTCTTATTTTCCTTGGGTTTGTTAAGCTCAGATAAGTCTTTCCTAGGCTCAGATAGGTTTACGCAGACCTAGGCATAATCTCCAAGATCTGAGTTTTCTCTACCCATTGGCACAACTGTAGTGTACTCTCAAATGACTCCTGGTTAAGCTCTCCACTGATGATTTGTAAACTCAGGATAAACCTTTATAGATCAATTTAATGAGTTCAACAGTCTGATAAAACTGGTACACATTGACTCTCCAGTCTTCGGATTTTTTTCCTCTAAGCCTCAGGGATAAGTAGTACTTCCACTACTTGAGTTCTGGGTAACTGAGCTAGGAGAAATGGTGTGAATCTCTAATACACCATCTTTCCTGCCTCAATAATAATCTTTTGTTTCATTATTTCACATGTGTATATATCACTCTAAGAGTTTTTCATATCTTAAGTCATAAATCCAAAAATTATGTGATAGCAGTAATAACATTCATTTTATAACACTCTAAGAAATATCCATTAAATGGTAGAACTCAATTTTTACCAAAGTTTATTTGATCTGGAATGCAAATCAAAAGAAATATTAAAATCAAAAAAGAGTTTGAATGTTAAAAGAATTATCATGCCAGGGCAGTTATTATAAATGAGAAGAAGAATGAAAACATGCTATGAAGACAACAAATTTGAGAAAAGAAAAATACACAGAAGTATATCACAGAACCTGTTGCATACCACATATATAGATGAAAAATCTTTCATTATAAGAATCACCATTTTCTCCAAGTCAATCTATAATAATACCCCAACAAAAATAAAGAAGGGATCAAAGCAAAAATGTGTAAAATTCTCCTGAAACATTACACTTATATATAATTAGCCAAGAACACTTTGAAACATAAAAGCAAAAGTACCAGTTATCATTGCCTGACACTAATACACATTATAAATTTATAATATTGTTGTAATATAAACACCAAAAAATCACAGTAAAGTTGCATACGCATATCCATATGTACGTAAATAATGTTTTTGTTAAGTGTGATAAAAGGACCTATATAAATCCAATTATATCAAGAAAAGTAAACTGAATGAATAATATAATCCAACTTAAAGGTAGCTATTAGAACCAGAGTCATGGACCACTGTTTGGGATTGTGTGCAGAATGTGTGCAACACTGGAATTATACACAAGCACCCCCCACCAGAAATCAGATATTCAGAGGGACAATTTTAAAAATACAGAAGAATATGAACCTCCTGACTCTCTCTCCACTCAAGGATGCTCTAAATAAATATCTACTCCTGTTTGGGATTTCTCTTATATGTAAACTTAGAGGGATGTAAAAATCTAACATCACTGAGTAGGAAATGTTGGGATATATGAGGGTAATACCAATTCTTGAGCAATGATCCTTACAACTGGGACAGGATACTTAAATCCACTGTCACCCTGAGTACAGGAGGACATATTTGGTCATAAATGTAGCACATTTAACTCTAAATTGCTTGTTGTTTGAGTTTTAATTTAACTGGGGCACACAGAGAAAGAAACTAGATATACGTGGGTATCAAGATCAGAGAAAATGAGTAGTTTTCTATGAAAATTGTAGATTCATGTTCTTTATTTCACAGAACCAGGAAAGAAGAGGAGTTAAACCTCAAGGGTTCCAATTTTCCCTAAAAGATACTTTCCAGTATAATCTGCACAATGCTGTTGCTAACATTTGAGCTCCTATCTATCTAGAACTGAAGACACAACAAAGAAAATACAGTCCACAACTGGCATCCCAAGTGGTAGTAAAGCACTACACAAGACCTGTTTTCCAGCTCACCTCAGTAATATCCAGCTCACCTCAGTAATAACTCCAGAGGTAACCAATTATTTCTCTAAGTAATTTTTCCAAAATTCAACTTTGTAGGAATACAGCCTAAAATTCCATCTGTATATCTCCTTATATCACAAAGATGTGGCCCCACATTGGTATGCAAGCATTTCCATGGGCTACAATCCCCACCAAGAATGAAGAAAAAAGGATAAATGTACAGATTCCTGTTTATTTCTAAAATAGGTTCACATCACCTTCTTTCAGTGAGTATATGAGGCAGCCTGGGTTCTAACAAACTTTCATCATCATTTTAGCACACCATTCAATTTTAAGACTTTCTGCAGCCTGAGTACAGCTGTCAGAATGGCTACTATCAAAAAATGAAAGAATAGCTAGTACTCTAATTATATGGATATGGATGAAACAAACATTTTCAAACTGTGATAGAATATGATTCCAGTAGAACCAATTTTTAAGAAGTCTTGAAATTTCAAAGTTCTTCAAAAATTAACACAATAATAATAATTCAGGGTACATTTTCAAAGTATCTGTTATCAGTATGTTAAAAAAAAGGTTGCATTATCATCTTCACTGTAGCAGTATTCACAGTAGACAAGGTTAGGAAACAACTGAAGTAACTTTTGGGTGAAGGGCACACCAGAAGATTTCTCCCAGCTTTAGGGAAATCAGTTACTACCCTTAGAAAATCTAAGACCTAAATTTAGTCTGCTCTCTAACAGGAAAAACCCCAAATATTGATATTCACTAGACTTTCAAGAGACATTATATGTGCCAGCTGTGGGATCCTAAAGTCAGAGAGCTCTGAAGCACAGTACCAGGAAATACCAGAGTGGGGAAGAAACACTTTCTGACATAAATTCCACCACAGGGACTCTGAACAAAAAGACATTGTGAAAAGAGGCCTGGCCCTTTCAGAGATAAAAGAAGAATACAAACACATATTTTTGCAAAGGTCATGTAATTTTTCTATCATGTGAAATGCTCAAAAATTAAAGACAGCAACAACAACAGCAACAACAACAAGTCTTTGCTTTTGACTTTTTCTATGGTACTGGGGATTTGACACAGGAGCATGTTAAATGTGAGCTACACACACAGTCCATGTTTTAAAATTTTGAGATAGATCTTTCTAAGTTGGTTATGCTGAACCTGAATTCCTGAAGTTGACCTTGAAATTGCAAACATCATGCCTTAGCCACCTGTGTCTCTGGGATTATAGGCATGTGTCATTGTACCCAGTCAGAAAACAAGACCTTACACTGAAAAGAGGGGAAGTTGCCACTGGGAATATGGACAGGGATCTGGAATTTTAGTATGTTATTGATATATATGTATATGTTTAGGCTTGGATACAGTGTTCTGGACTTCACATTTTGCTTCACATTTAGAACGTTCAGGAGGTTCAGCCAGGGTGGCACTCATCTCTAATCTTAGCAACTCATGAGAGTGGGCACAAGTTCAAGGACTGATTCAGCATCTGTTTCTAATAAAAAATAAAAAAGTATCAGGGATATAGCTCAGTGGTGAAGGACCTTGAGGTTCAAAACACAGTGCCACCATCCCACCAAAAAAGAAACACAAGCTCAGGAAGAAAGAAAAACTGAGAGATCTACAGACTATAGGCCATGACCCTCCTCATGCAGAAAAACAATACATAAAATTGTGATTTTGATGATCATCCCTCTCCAAAATCCACCACACAATCAAGGATTTTGCTGGAATGCTGGCATATATATGTTCACATAGAATTTCAGATAGTAGCTGAAAACATTCTGCAGAAACAGGACAGAAATTCTGAAGTCTGCTGCTGACATATGCCCCACTTAATTGACCAGTGAGGGTTCAGAATTAAAAACCAACTCCTTATTTTGCAATTTGATCTTAGACCTAATTGCCAGTTCATGACATTTTTCTTCCTATGATGAAAGTCCCTAAATAAGCAAATGGGCTTGGAATAAAGATAAATTCAGTTGCCAGGCATAGTGGCACACACCTCTAAATCCCAGCAACTTGAAAGGCTGAGGTAGGTATGTTGCAAGTTCAAAGTCAGTCTCAGCAAATTAGCAAGAACTAGTCACTAAATAAAATATTAAAAAGCACTAGTGATGTGTCTCAGTGGTTAAGAGCCCCTGGGTTCAATCCCCAGTACAAACAAAGAAAAATGTGTCTAATTTAAAAGTCCAAACACCTCTAATACATCACATGATTTATACAACTTTTCTTACTATTTTAGGACTTGGTTACTGGCACTTATTGAAAAAGGCAGAATTTCTATGGGTAGGTGTGTGTGTGTGTGTGTGTGTGTGTGTGTGTGTGTGTGTGTGCATATATATAATTTTTAATATTTATATTGCTTGCTTTATTGTATCTGGAATGGAATGAACCATGGCCAGCATTTGGAAGGAGAAAACCTACCTCTGGAAACTTTCTGCTTAAATCTCCCTGCTTTCACTCAGGGCAGTGTCTCTCCTGTTTTTTGGACCTGAGAAGAAATATGGGTAAGAAATTATAATACTCACCTAAAAGAAAAGCAGGTAAGAGACTTGCTTGAACGAATGTGTGTATATAGAATATCCACATATATTTCATATAAACAAAGCCCTTTTATATACCTTATTGTTTGTTTGGCTGCTTTTCTAGGGAAATCCTTGTTCATTTTTAAACAAGGAATGACACCTGTCAGAAGTAATCACAACCCTCCTTTACAAATCAGTAAAACAATACAGGCTTCTATGTCATTTTCTAAACATAGCTAAGCATGGGTGATAGAGGAATGGAGCAGACTACTCATTTATTGGGGAAAGAATAAAAGCATTTCAAGGAAACAGAATCAATGGTACCACCTTGAACCACCAAAGAAATAAAATTTGGAATTCAGACAAGGAAGTTTTAACATTTTATGTTGTGAATGTGAATGGCATTCATGCCCACAGTGCAAAGGTTATTAAAAACTTTTGAAAGAAAATTCATGTGAGTGGCAGATAATGGTTAAACAATCAGTATCTGCACCATGTTTTGCAGTCGTTTTTTTAGTTGTGGATCACAGTACATAAATGTATTATCAGCCTCCATGAAGAGCGTTATGCATCTGTGTTTTCCAGTATTATTTCCATTTAAGAAATGAGAAAACACAGTATTCTGGACATTAAATGGCAACTCAGCTGCACAAAGAGAACTGCCCAGGGACAGAACTATATAAAATCCCTTCAAAACTCCTCAAAGGCTGATTTGCTCCTGATGTAGAGGATATGTTTGAAAAAATATTATTTTCTCCTCATTTTGAAAAGAGTACCTAGAGAAGATATCCCAGAAGCAAAACAATTTTTTCCCTCTTTCATATTAAGTTACTTCAGAAATTAATATACCAACCTAGATATCTTATGAGGTAAGTGCTTGGAGATTACAGGGTGCAGAAAAGCATATCACAGGTCTGGAGTCTGAGTATGACTCAGAAAACAAATAAATCTAAAAGGTTCATAAAAAATCTTAAAGAAAAAATTTGTAACTATTTCTAAAAATACATGTCTTTTTGTTGCTATCTCTACAACTTATTCAGAAAACAATAAATTATTATGCATGTTTCTAGTATTTGTCAAATCATATCCTATATTATTTTGTGCTAAAGGTCAAAATCTAGAAAACAGAATGCACAATTCACTGTCAAAACATTAAGAAATCTTCAAGGAAGAGGAGTGGATGTTTTAGTGAAGATGTTATTTAACAATTTACTTAACCAATGATTTTGACAAAATATATTCATTTTCCTGTAGCCATAGGGAAGTGAAATTTTCCTTATTTATATTTTCTGTTAGAATCTTCAGAGATAAGTCCTAGATTTTTGTTTGAAACAACCACCATATACAAAACATACAAGATACTTACACTACAAACTCAGGAGAATAAAAATGTAATTTTTTTATCAATTAAAAGAAAAACTTTTTTTTTCTTGAAATTTAACACTATCTGCCTTTTTGGAAATGTTTTCTTATCTTTAAAGTCAGAAAAGACAAAAGAAATGAAATCAAATACCTTGAACTGTCAATTAATAGAGGGGATATTTATATCTGTGTTTAATAATCATAAAAAACTTCAAAATATAAATATTTAAGATATTTATATAAATGTAAAATAAAATTCCATCATAGGCAAACTAAATAATTTTTATGATGATATAAAACAAATGAATATTCATAAAATCAAGAGGAGTTTATTATTTTTGTGGAAACACTTGCTATTGAAGATATATGATGGTCACTGTCACAGAGACTTACAGAAATTACAGCATATGTGACCATAATAACATGTAAGAGCACAACAGTATTCATCCAAACACAAACCATACAAACCCGGGGGCATGGTTCAAGTGAAAGTGCATCTTGGAAGAGATAAATAATAATTTGTGGGGAAAATGGTTAATAGGAGTGAGTCACAATTTTAGTTGTAGTATTTCCAGTTTAAGAAATAGTATAAAACACCATGTTTAGATTTTACATATGTGAAATGTGTATGATATTTCATATGTATACATGTTTAGAAAGAAAATATGTAGAATGTATGAGAAAATAAATTCATTGGAAGTCCATAAAACACTCACTTCTCACTTACATATCCATGTGTAGATGATAAATCCCATCATTACAAAGAAGACAATTTACCCTAAAATAACCACTATATATCCCAGTAAAATTGCTATGTACCTATATGATTATATTATCATCAATTCAGTTATGTGTATCTATAAAGCAGTAATTCATAAAACTAAAATAAATGGAAGAGAGGAAAATGTAGGAGAGGGAAAGTGCAACTACTGGGTAATGAAGTGAAGTAAAATATATTCCATGTTTGAATGATTATGTCAAAATGAACCAAAATATTATGTAAAATATAATGCAATAATATAAAAATCAACAAGTTTTACTTTCAATAAAATAAGAAATGAAATCATAAAATTTTAAAATTCATCCACAAAATTATATATAATTTTAGCCAAGAAATTTTTCAATTATAAGAGAAAAATGAGTACTTATCATTACCTGACATTTATGTATATTGTAAATCTCTATTATAATAATCATCAAGGAATCACAATATAAATTAAATCCATATATAAATCCATGTTTGTAAAAATTATACACTTAATTGCAGTAGAAAAGTCTAAATAAATCAAACCATAACAAGGCCAATCTCAGCAACTAAGCTGGATACCATCTCAAAATAAAAAAATAAAAATTACTGGGGATATATCTCACTAGCAAAGCATCCTGAGATTCACCTTCCAGCAACATAATACTAGGAAAAGGAAAGAAAAAAAGTGAAAATGAAAAATAGCTAGCTCAGGAGAAAGCGAGGTCCCTATAGGCCACATTTTCTCTCCTGCAGGAAAATGGCATGTTGAAATTTGGAAATCTGATCACTATAAAGGGCCCACCTCTCAATCATCAGCATCTGGGAAGATGCTGGGCCACAGGCACGTACCTACTAGATAGTATTTGAGGTAGGGGCTGAGGATGCCCTGCAAAATTAAGGAAGGCAATAAGGGGTTTCTGCCAATGACATGCTGCTCCCTGGATGGCCAGCAGGACTGAAGGTGCACTGCTCCACAGGATGGCTCTGGCCTGTAGACTCCAGAGATTGCACAGAGTCCTGGTCTGCCAGCTACTGTTCCTGCCATAGCCAGTGCTGCCATTCCAACAGCCTCCCTCCCCATGCTCATGTTGTTACTCATCACTAACCATTTCTGGGTGTTCAGGAGCAAGTCCTTATCTGTAGGTATTTTCAAAACCTGCACAGCAGAGGAACCTGGGACTCCAAAGCAGGAGAGTGAAGTCTAGAGCCAAATGGCAGATATGGCGGAATCAGGGGAAATGGAGAAGGTGGTGGAAGCCCGCCCTCAACACCCTGGCAGCACATAGGATTGGACAGTTCTAAGTGCTCCTGATTGGGTGGATCTTCAGGCCTGCCCCTGGAGTCTGAGACCAGGAGACTTCTCTGTGTGTGACTGTGAATAATATCCAATCCAGACAAGAATAAGCCCAGAATGACAGGTTCTTGGTTGCAGCTTTTTTTTTTCTTTTGAGGTCTGCAAATTGCAACCCAGAGCCTCCAATAAGCAGAATATTTTCATTTAGTGCTCCGTGAAGAAAATGCTATTACTGATGCCACTATAAATCACTTTATCCTCTCATTTTAGATGCCATGGAATCACACAATTTTTTCATCAAAATTTTTATTCTTTAATAAGAACCTTTTCTATTTCCTCTCAACAGGCCCATTTCATCATTAGTAATTGCTGTCATTGCACTCCCTTTCTTCTCCTACTTCAGAAAGTGTAAACCCTCAAGGTTTACATTCTAATGCTCTTTGGCAGAGAGATATAAGTGATTTTTCTCCATTCATCCCTATTCCTTCTTACATGTTACTATAGATACATCCTCAGACCTTATATGGGCCAGTACAAAACATTCAGAGAAGGTCTCAGCCTGTATCTCTCATATGCTTCTTTACATTGCCACCATTGGTAAACCTTATTTTTTAAAAACTGACAATGCTCCTGTATATATTTCTAGTGCCTTTGCTCAGTTTTGTAATCAATGGAATATAACTCCATTGTAATCAGTGGAATTACTCACAATCTTCCTGGACAGGCCTTAGTTAAACATACACATTGGATACTTAAAATGTGCCTTTTAAAATAAAAACAGAAAAGAGGACCTAGCCTTCCTTTTGTTAATAATACTCTCAATATTGCCTTGTTGAAAATAAATAGTCTTAATGTACAGTAAGAAGAAAATACACATGACTGATCCTCTGCCTTGGACAGGTATTTTACCCCTAAGGAACCACTAAAAAAGATTTATGTAAGACACTGAGTTCCAATTGATCTAATTTAGTAGGACCCAGTAACCTTGATTACATGGGGGAGAGCATATTTTGCTGTTCATACTCCTACAGGTCCTGTTTTGATTCCTACCAGATGTGTGAGACTTCTGTTTGACTTGAGAGACTATTGATTGTCCTTCTTTCAAGTTAAGAAAAGTCTTTAATAACAGGTCAACCCTGGTTCTACATTGGGTCAAATGTTTGGAAACTGCATGGTGCAAGAAAGCACAATATGGGCAAATGCTGCATCTATTTCCTACCACGCCAACACTTGACATGGTCCTGTGAAAGATCATCCTACATCTTGGGGGCCATAGGCATGGCATGTCTCCATGTGTAGTTGCTTTTTTAATATTAATAATCAATATATCATTAGAAACTTATTGGAAAATATTGGGAATGTTTTATTGTATTGGGATACAAAATAGTACACAAAAAAATTTAGTAGTAATACATAGATAAAGTATATAAAAATATACAATTGTTGCTGGGGTCCAGCCCTAGCAGGAGTCCATGGGTTCCACACAGGTAAATGGGATGCAGGGAGACAGCGTCGGCGATGGATGGAGAATGAGACACAGACTCTAGTTGTGGTGCAATCAATCCCACTTTATTCTGCGGAAGGCTGGGTTTATATACAATTTTCTTCAGGCTATAATGGCAGTCTTGTGGTTAATATTAAAGAAGTTTCCAAAGCATAGGCAGAAAACAGCAACCGCACAGATTATCCTTACCTAGTCACAATTATTTTAAGAATGTCTAACTACATCGATGAACTAATACAATGTTTATTTCCTTAATATCTAAACTCTATGTGACCTAAGACTATTCTTATTATTCTCACAGTTAAAGTGATAGACAAGTAATCTCATGTGACCATCTCTACTAGGTCCATCTGGTTAATATCTAAATTGCTGAGTTAAGGGTTACAGTAGGGCAGTGGTCCCAATGGTTATTGTGTACCAACGTTTATTATAGAGGTGACATATTCTTTGTAGGAAGGAAGGAATGTTGTGTAACCTTATTCTCTTACCTCACAACCACACATAAACAAAACCATCATTAAAATTTAACCAGCCTGTTGGAGACAAAAGCAGATCTATAACTATTTTCTTCAGGGACAGGGTTGTTTTTGTCTGACTGGGAAATAATGTTGTTTTGGTCTAGGCTGTCATACAAAGGGAATATGTACTTTGAGAAGAAGCATAGATCATACATTTAAACATTTTTATTATTTTAAACTAAACATAAAATGATATAATCATTACTAAAGAAAGAAAAAAATGTATATAAAGGCTGGCAGAAAAATGAAGATGGAGATTCTGCCTCAGAACCCTTGGTGTCTCTGTCTGCTGTTTCTCCACCTTGCCAATCTCTCCCATCCACCTATGATCCCTGATCACTTCTAGGGCTGGACCCCAGCAGGCCAAAAATCTGAGTAGCACACAGGAAAGAAAATCACCTATATGACTTCAAAATCAAGTGAAAAGTAACTCAAGCTTTTCAGTTTGGAGATTGGAACAAACAGAACAATATGATTTTATTTGCCACAAGGAAGAGAGATTAATTAAGAAAAATTAACTTTTTAAATTTCTAAACAAAGAATCCTGGCTGAGAGAAGCTGCTACAGTCAGATATTTCTTCTGCCAATAAAACTTCAGGAATTCTTCAGTGAGTAATCTGCCCATAGCTATTAAAATGTTGCATGTGCACATCACTTCACCCTGTATTCCCTTTCATGTTTGTCTGTCTTCAACAGTCAACTAGCTATTATTGTCAGCTCAATTGTATCCTCACTCCAATTCTCATATGTTGATGTACCAAATACCTGGTACCTCAGACTGCAATTTCATTTAAATATATGCTTGTTTTAAAATTTTATTTTTATTTTACATGGTGCTGGAAAATGAACCTAGGGCCTTGTGCATGCAAGGCAACCACCCTATCAACTAAGTTATATACTCAGCCCAATATTGTCGGGGTGTCCGAGACCCCTGGCCCTAGGTGTGGTAAGGCTAAGATGG